>NC_037683.1:18800790-18833087 GCF_003255815.1 Theropithecus gelada | reverse complement strand
TTTTTTTTTTTTTTGTATTTTTAGTAGAGACAGGGTTTCACCATGTTAGCCAGGATGGTCTCAATCTCTTGACCTCATGATCCGCCCACCTCAGCCTCCCAAAGTGCTGGGATTACAGGCGTGAGCCACCACGCCCAGCCTAGAAAAAAAGCATTTTTAAAGAAAAAACAGTTCTGTGTGTTATAGCTATATTTGTTTATACACAGGAAAAGGTTGAAAGGATACACACTAAACAAAAGCAATTTCTGAAGAGTGGGGACTTTTTTCCACTTTTTACTTTACACATGTCTATATTATTTGAATTTTTACTTTCAATGCATTGTATTAAAACAAAGGAGCTACTAAAATAACAATGCCACATTCTTTTTTTTTATTTTATTTTTTTGAGACGGAGTCTCACTCTGTCGCCCAGGCTGGAGTGCGGTGGTGCGATCTCGGCTCACTGCAAGCTCTGCCTCCCGGGTTCACGCCATTCTCCTGCCTCAGCCTCCCGAGTAGCTGGGACTACAGGCGCCCGCCACCACGCCCGGCTAATTGCCACATTCTTAGAAAATCAGGTTTGCAGCTAATAAAGCATTTCATCATCACGTGATAAAATGTGATGCTTTGCTTCAGAAGCAGGAGACCCTGTATTCATTGCATTTCATCATCACAGACTCACTGGATGCTCACTTGCTCTAAGGCTAGAATTGCTTTCACATTCAAGAGATGAAGAAATGGGACTGAGTCGAGGAGAGGGAACCAAGATCCTGTAAGGAACAGATGACAGTGTCAGGGAGCTCCAGCAAACGACTACTGTGGGGTTTTTAGAGTCTTATTCTGTATGTACTAGGCCCTAAACCAGCAGTTTTTAAATTGATTCCATTATGTGGACAAAGAAATCCTCCTTCATATTAGAGAACTATCCAGTCCTGAGGACTTTCAGCATCAATCAAATGGGCTTTGAAACTTCAGGGCTTAGAACACTAAAGCAGGAAGACCAGAGCAGTCACCTAACTCAGCCTCCCTGTTTTACTGCTGAGGAAAGAGTCTCCCTGAACAGCTAAAATCAGGCATCAATACTTGAGCAACAAACACTTGCCATCTCCAAGGAATTAACTTTCCTTCTTCTCCACTAACCCCCTCCTCCTGTTGGGTTTCCCATCTTGGCAATTAGTGACTCAGTAGACTCCTGAAAGCACCAAGTCTGCCTTCTTCCTCACCCTCAGTTCTATCAATCTACAAATCCCATTGATGCCAACTTCCAAATATTCCTCACCTCTGATCCTTCTCTGCCTAAGATTCCTGCCTGAGTGTCTCCATACAACCTTCAGCATCTCTTCTGCCTAGATGAATAGAACAGCCTTTCTAACAGGTCTCATTTCTCTTCCCTCCCAATCTACGCTATCCTCTCCAACAGACTGCCTTTCTAATACTAAAACCTGATAATATACCTCCCGCCTCTCCACTTAAAACCCCTGCATGGCTTCCCCTTGATAAGTGCTTTACCCTGGCATTCAAGACCCTCTGTGATCCACCCTCTCCTTCTCATACCTCATCTAGGGCCAGATCTTTTTCATTTATTTTTATTATTTTTTTGAGATAAGGTCTCACTGTTTGCCCAGACTAGAATGCAGTGGCATAATCTTGTCCCACTGTAGCCTTGACCTCCTGGGCTCAGGTGATTCTCCCACCTCAGCCTCCTGAGTAGGTGGGACTACAGACACACACCACCATACCCATAAATCGTTCACACTTTTAGTAGAGACAGGGTTTCATCATGTTGCCCAGGCTGGTCTCGAACTCCTGGACTCAAGCAATCTGCCCGCCTCAGCCTCCCAGAGTGCTGGGATTACAGGCATGATATGGTTTGGCTGTGTCCCCACCCAAATCTTATCTTGAATTATAGCTCCCATAATTCCCATGTGTTGTGGGAGGGCCCCAGTGGGAGATAATTGAATCATGGGGGCAGTTTCTCCCATACTGTTCTCTTGGTAGTGAATAAGTCTCACAAGATCTGACTGTTTTATAAGGGGTTTCCCTTTTCACTTGGTTCTCATATTCTCTCTTGCCTGTCACTATATAAGACGTGCCTTTTGCCTTCTGCCATGATTGTGAGGCCTCCCCAGCCATGTGGAACTGTGAGTCCATTAAATCTCTTTTTCTTCATAAATTACCCAGTCCCAGGTATGTCTTTATCAGCAGCATGAAAATGAACTAATACAAGGTGTGAGCCACCGTGCCTGCCCTAAATCCTTTTCTCTTAAACTTTAGTGACTCCAAACTGCTCATCATTCCAAAATGCAATACTATTTCATGACTTCGTACCTTTGCACAAGCTATTGTTTCTAGGTAGAATGCTCTTCTGTGGCTGGTCTGCCAGGTAAACTCATTATACAAAATCAGGTCCGGTGTCACCTCTACCAGGAAGCTTTCTCTCTCCCTCTATTCCATTTGCCCTCAGCCCTGTCCATCCCTGCTCCCCATCACCAGCAAAGTTTTACTCCTTTTCTCTGGAACATTTCTGTACCTTATACACAAATCTATTCAAATATCCTCCCACATTATTACACAGAAGGGAAAAGTATTGGCACTGCAGCCAGTCTTCCAAACTGTGTTACCCCGGCCAAATGACTTAACCACTCTGTACCTCAGTTTCCTCTCCTATGAATAATAGAAGAATCCTGCGAGGGTTGCTAAAGAATTTTAAATTAGGTAATTGTTACGGACTATATGCTTGTGTTCCCTCTCCACCTCTGAATTCACATATTGAAACCCTAACCCCCTAGGGGATGGTTTTAAGAGATAGGCTCTTTGGAGGGTAATTAGAGCATGGAGGTGGACCCCACACGATGGGACTAGTCTCCTTATAAGAGGAGGAAGGCAGCTAGTCCTCTTTCTCTCTACCAGGTAGGCATACAATGAGAAGGTGACCAGCTATAAACCAGGAAGAGGGCCCTCACCAGAACCCAACCATGCTGGTATGCTGATCTTGGATTTCCAGCCTCCGAAACTGTGAGAAAGAAATGTTTGTTATTTAAGTCACCCAGTTTATGATATTCAATTATAGCAGCCCAAACTTCCCAAAACAGTAATCTAGATAAAAACACTCAGCAAATGTTGCTATTGTTATTGTTATGTATTCATTCTTTTAGAGAACTTCCACTTTCAGCCAAACTGTAATAACAGAAACTTGCTTGACTCTTGCCCCACATCGCTCAAGCAACCAAAAAGTAGACAAAATATGTTAAACAACAGTTTTGAAGACCTGGATATGAGGCAACAAAGGACAGTGATTCCTGAGAGACAGGAACTGAATGATGTGAACCCTAGGATTGCCCCAGATTACTACCTTAAGAAAGATTCCAGGCTGCAGTGCAGAGTGTAGGGGCAGTAGGACCTTGGTGAAGCCCAGTGGATGCCCTGAGTTGAGAAAATGGAACTGTGAGTCAGGGAAGACTGAGATAGCCAGAGTTCTCAGGACAGAGTATTGGGAAGGACACTTTTGTACAGAGAACTCTAGAGTGTCTCCCTTAAATGTTTTGCTGGGTACAGATCAGCATGCACGTGAGGAAACTATCCAAGGCCAAACTACCTGAAAAACACCCCCAAAAAAGCAGAGGTAGCAGTGCCTGGTGTCCACACAGAGCCAGGAGTAGTGTCTTTCTCACCAGCCAGACTAGAAAACATCATGATTCGTGGAGCAATGGGTAGAGCACACATAAGATTCTTGCTTGAGTAGTGAGGAACAGTAAGCCTTAGACTGAGTACCACTCCAGTCCTGCCTAACAAATCTTGAAAATCTTGAAATAGACCTGAAATCTATTTCCAAGTAACTTAACTGGATCCTACAACAAAGTTCAAGAATATGTGCAGGAACACGGAAATATCCAACATCCAAATAAGGTAAGATTCACTATATCTGTTACCCAGCGAAAAACTACCAGACATGAAAAAAACATGGTGATATGGGACACAATGAAGAGAAAAATCAAAACCAACTCAGAATGGACAGAGTTAGAATTAGGAGACAGTGACATTAAGAGAGAGATAATAATGTATTCCATATGTTCAAAAAGTTAAGTAGAGGTCGGACGTGGTGGCTTACGCCTGTAATCCCAGCACTTTGGGAGGCTGAGGCGGGCGGATCATGAGGTCAGGAGATCGAAACCATCCTGACCAACATGGTGAAACCTCATCTCTACTAAAAATACAAAAAATTAGCCGGGTGTGGTGGCGGGCGCCTGTAGTCCCAGCTACTCCAGAGGCTGAGGTGGGAGAATCGCTGGAACCTGGGAAGTAGAGGTGGCAGTGAGCCAAGATTGCGCCACTGCACTATAGCCTGGGAGACAGTGAGAATCGGTCTCAAAAAAAAAAAAAAAAAAAAAGGAAAGATACACCATGTCGATGGGTCAGAAGACTCATTGTTAAGATGTTGATTCTACTCAAAGTGATACATAGATTCAACACAATTCCATTCAAAATCCCAGTGGGCTTTTTTATAGACAATGAAAAGCTGACTCTATATTTCATATGGCTGATCAAAGGACTACAATAACCAAAACAACTTTGAAAAAGATGAACAAAGTTGGAGAGCTTACATTACCTGATTTCAAGGCTTATTATAAAGCTATATCAAAACAGTGAGGTTTTGGCAGAAAGAGAGACAAATAGATCAATGACATAGAATAGAGAATTCAGAAATATACCTACACATATTTGGATAACTGTTTTTGACACTGCTGAAAAGGCAATTTGGAAGAGAAAAATTAGTGTTTTGATCAAATGTTTCTGGAACAACTGGATATTCATATGCAAAAAAGTGAACTTCAGTCCATACCTTACACCACAGACAAAAATTAACTCAAAATGAATCACAGACTAAATTTGAAAGCTAAAACTGTAGAACTTTTAGACAAAAACATAGGAGAACATCTTTTGAGCTTGGATTAGATACAAATTCCTATTTAAGACACAAAAAGCATGATCTATAAAAGAAAAAACTGATAAATTGGACTTTGTCGAAATTGAAAACTTGCTCTTCAAAAGATAAGAAGGGAATGAGAAGACATCTCACGTACCCCATAAGTATATGTACCTACTATGTAGACACAAATATTAAAAATTAAAAAATAAAAAAGACAAGGCACAGATTGGAAGAAAATATTTACAATTGGTATATCTCATAAACACCTGTATTCAAAATATATAAAAACTCTCAAAGCTCAATAATAAAAAATAAACAATCCAATTTTAAAAAATAGGCAAAATGTGTACAGACATTTCATCAAAAAATATATCTGGATGGCAAACAAGCACATGAAAAGAAAGCTCCACATCATTAGTCTTTAGGAAGTACAAAATACAACTGATGACAGGCCACTACATACCTATTAGAATGGCTAAAATTAAAAAGACTGACCACTGGCCCCACACGGTGACAGCCAGGAGCAATGGCTCATGCCTGTAATCCCAGCACTTTTGCAGGCCAAGGCAGACAGATCAGTTGAGCTCAGGAGTTCAAGACCAGCCTGGGCAACATGGTGAAACCCTGTCTTTAAAAAACATACAAAAATTAGCCAGGTGTGGTGGCCTGTGCCTGTAGTTCCACCTACTTGGAAAGATCGCTTGAGCCTGGGAGACAGAGGCTGCAGTGAGCTGTAATCAGGTCACTGCACTCCATCCTGGGCGACACAGCGAGACCCTGTCTTAAGTAAATAAATAAATAGACTGACCATTACCAAATTCTGGCAAAGATATGGAGGAACTGGAATGTTCATACATTGTGGATGGGACTATAAAATGACACAACTACTTTGGAAGACAAGAAATACTTTCTTTAAAATTAAATGTACACCTACTGTATGATCCAGCAATTCCATTTTTAAGCATTCACCCAAAAGGAATGAAAACATGTCCACGCAAAGACTTACACACAGGTGTGCATAGTGTATTTGTCACAGCCAGAAAACTAGAATCAACCCAAATGTCCAGCAGCAGGTGAAGGTCTAAGCAAACTGTGGTATAAACATTCAATAGAATACTCCTCAGCAATGAAGTATTGATACATACTACAAATATGGATGAATCTCAAAATAACTGAAAGAAGCCAGACCTCCCCCCAAAAAGGAGTGCCTGTTATATAATTCCATTTACATAAAATTCTACAAAGTGCAAAGTTATCTTGACAGAAAGTGGATCCACTGTTGCCTGATGATAGGAGAAGAGGAAAAGAGGAAAGAAGAGAAGGAGGGGCTGGGCACTGTGGCTCACGTCTATAATCCCAACAATTTGGGAAGCCGAGGCAGGCGGATCACTTGAGGTCAGGAGTTCGAGAACAGCCTGGCCAACATGGTGAAACCCCGTCTTTAATAAAAATACAAAAATTAGCTGAGCATGGTGGCACATACCTGTAATCTCAGCTACTCAGGAAGCTGAGGCAGGAGAATCGCTTGAACCTGGGAGGTGGAGGTTGTAGTGAGCCGAGATCATGCTACCGCACTCCAGCCTGGGCGACAGAGCAAGGCTCTGTCTCAAAAAAAAAAAAAAAAAAAGAAGGGAAGGATGGAAGGATTACCAAGGGACACAAGGAAACATTTCAGCATGATGCATATGTTCATTATCTTGATTGTGGCGATGATTTCATGGCTTTTTACAAATATGAAATGTATAAAACTGCACATTCTAAATATCTGTAGTTTATTCTATGTCAATTATATCTCAACAAAGCTGTCTGTTAAAAAGTATAAGACAACTAGGCTCTCTGCAGAGTCTCAAAATATCTCCTTACTAGACAACTAGGCTCTCTGCAGAGTCTCAAAATATCTCCTTACTAGACACTAATTAAAAAGGGAAAAATAGTAACTTTATAGTGGAGAAATCTAGCAGACACTACTTTAAGTGATGAAAGTTAACATCACCAGGGATAAGACATCTTGACATCATGTACCTAACAACATCACTTTCATAGTGTTCCTGCCAAAAATGTCTAAACTGAATCTAACATGAGAAAAATCAGACAAATCCAAATGTAAGTTCACTCTGAAAAAAAAAAAAAAAAGATAACTAGCCAGTTGTATTAGACTGTTCTTTCACTGCTATAAAGAAATACCTAAGACTGGGTAATTTATAAAGAAAGGAGGTTTAATTGGCTCACAGTTCCACAGGCTGTACAGGAAGCTGATGCTGGCACCTGCTCGGCTTCTGGGGAGGCCTCAGGAAACTCTCAATCGTGGCAGAAGGCAAAGGGAAAGCAGGCAAGTCTTAGGTGGCTGGAGCAGGAGCAAGAGAGAGAGGAGGGAGGTGCTACACACTTTTAAACAACCAGATGTCATGAGAAGTCTATCACTATGCAACACCAAGGGGGGAAATCTATCCCCATGATCCAATCACCTCCCACCAGGCCCCACCTCCAACACTGGGGAATTACAATTCAACATGAGATTTGGGTGGGGACACAGATCCAAACTATATCACCAGTGTTCTTCAAAAGAGTCAAGGTCACAAAAGACAAAGACCAGGGAACTGTTACAACCTAGAGAAGACTGGGGAGAAATGACAACTAAATACAATGAGGGATCATGGAGTGAATCCTATACCAGAAAAAGGACATTAGCAGGACAACAGGCAAAATGCAAATTAAGAGTGTAGGTTATTTCATACTATATCAATGTTAATTTCCCAGTTTCAGTCACTGTGTAAGATGTTAACATTAGAGGAAGTTAGATGAAGAATTTGGGGTCTCTCTCTGTCCTATTTTTGCAACTTTTTTGTTAAGTTTTAAATTATTTCAAAGCAGTTTAAAAACTGAAGGCAAAATAAAGACATTTTCAGACAAATGAAAGCTGAGGGAATTTGTCACCAGCAGACCTGCACTGCAAGAAATGTGTTGAAGCGAATTATTGAGGCCAAAGGAAAATAATACCAAATGAAATCCCAGACCCATTCAAAAGAATGAAGAATGCAGGAAATAGTAAATACATGAGTGAGTATAAAAGACAAATGTACCCATTTTTTAGTTTCTTTATAGGATAATTGACTTTTCAGAGCAAAAATAATAACAATGTATTGTGTGGTTTATAACACTGTTAGAAGTAAAACAGATGACGATAGCACAAAGGATGAGGGCGGGAATGGAACTATACTGCTGTAAGGTGCTAATATTTTACTTGAAGTATGTAATACTCAAAGGCTAATGTGGTAAGTTAAAGATGCATTGTAAACCCTAGATACCAGGGCTAGGATGAAAACCAAAAAGATTTTGAAAAGATGTATGGCTAAGAAGCCTAAAAAAGAGATAAAATAAAATACTAAAAATATTCAATTAATCCAAGAATAAATAGAAAAGAAATAGTAAGACGATAGACTTGAATCCAACAGTTAGCATTACATATTAAGATTAACTGGACTAAACACACAAATCAAAAGGCAGAGACTGTCAAACTGAATAAAAGACCACACCAATTTCATGCTGTCAACAAGAAGCACTCTTTAAAAATGCAGATAGGTTAAAAGTAAAATAATGGTAAAAGATATACCATGCAAATACTAAGCCAACGAAAACTAGAGGTGCTAAATTAATATCAAACAAAATAGACTTCAGGACAAGTTACTGATAAAGGAGTCAAATCATCAAGCTAATAACGGAGCTCCAAAATGCATGAAGAAAACACTGACAGAACTAAAAGGAGAAGCAGACAATCCAAAATTAAAGCTGGAAATTTCAACACTAACTTAGTAACTGATAGAACAAGTAAGTAGTAAAGCAGTAAAAAAGATGTGAATACCACCAATAGCAACTTGACCTAATTGACACTTATAAGATGCTACATCAACAACCTCAGAACACGTATTATTTCCAAGTGCCATGAAACACTCATCAAGATGGACAATATATAAGCCATAAGAAAACTCTCAATAAATTTAAAGAGACTGAGATGATACAGAATATACTCTCTGCTGTCAACAAAATTAAATTAGAAATCAATACAAAAAATACTTGGAAAGTCCCCAAATGACTTAAAAAGTAAACAACACATTTCTACATAACCCATGGGCAGAGGAGAAATCCCAAGAGAAATTAGAGAATATTTTCAACTGAATTATAATGAAAATGTAATATACAAAAATTCCTGAGAGGTATCCATAGCAGTGCCTAGAAGGAAATTTGCTTTAAGATTTAAAAATCAGTGATCTTAGATTTGTAGCACGGCACATTACTCATGTTTGTGGTGCTGCAGGTGTCAACAAACCTACTGCACTGCCAGTTGTATAAAAGTGCAGTATAATACAATTATACACAGTACATAATACTTGATAATAAACTACTATGTTACTGGCTTCTGTATTTACTATAGTATACTTTTTATTGTTATTTTAGAGTGTACTCCTTCTACTTCTAAAAAAAAAAAAAAAAAAAAGTTGACTGTAGGATAGCCTCAGGCAGGTTCTTCAGGAGGTATCCAGAAGAAAGCACTGTTATCATAGGAGATGACAGCCCCATGCATGTTACTGACCCTTGAAGACCTTCCAGTGGGATAAGATGTGGAGGTGGAAGACAGTGATACTGATGATCCTGACCCTGTGTAGGCCTAGGCAAATGTATGTGTTTGTGTCTTGGTTTTTTAACAAAAAATTTAAAAAGTAAAAATAATTTTAAAAGTTAAACATAGAAAAATGCTTATGGAATAAGAATAAAAAGAAAAATTTTTTTTGTATAACTGTACAGTATGTTTGTGTTTTAAGCTAAGTGTTATTACAAAACAGTCTAAAAGGTTTTTAAAAATTAAAAAGCTTAGAAAGTAAAAAGTTACAGTAAGCTAAGGCTAATTTCTTATCAAAGAAAATTTTTTAAAAATAGATATAGTGTAGCCTAAGTGTACATACAGTGTTTCTGAAGTCTACAGTAGTATAATGTCCTAGACCTTCACATTCCCTTACTATCCACTCACAGACTCACCCAGAGCAACTTCTAGTCCTGTAAGCTCCATTCATGGGAAGTGTACTACATAGGTGTACCATTTTTTAACTTTTATACAGTATTTTCCCCTTTCTATGTTTAGATACAAAAAAGACTTACCAGTATTAAGTACAGTACCATGCTATACAGGTTTGTATCCTAGGAGCAATAGGCTATACTGGATAGCCTGGATGTGTAAGAGCCTACACCGTCTAGGTTTGTGTAAGTGCACTCTATGGTGTTGGCACAACGATGAAATCACCCAATGACACTTTTCTCAGAATGTGTGCCCGTCAAGTGACTCATGACTGTAGTTGGATGCAGAGCTGTAAAGATGGGAAGGAAAGGTATTCCACATAGCAACAACAGCATGAGCAGAGCCACAGAAGAGAGATATTGGGGGGTAATTATGAGGAACAGCTGAGAGTTATCTTTTAAAATTAACTTTATTGAAGCATAGTTTGCATACAATAAAATGCACCCATTTTACGTTAATAGTTCCATGAATTTTAAGCAATGTATATAAACCCACGTGACCACCATCTCACAGAAAACGTCCTTTAAAAATTATCACTTCGAGCTGTTTTTGTGTTTAGTAAAGTATAATTTTATTACAAGTTTTATAATTCAATATTAAAACCAAAACAATACAGAGGCAATAAAATAGACTATAGAAAGCATATGCCTTTGAAATAGCTCTAGGTTTTAAATCCTACTTATCAAGCAAGTTGCTAAATTTTTCAAAGCCTCAGTTTCCTCATCCATAAAATGGGGATAATAATAAAACCACCCTCACAAGATTGCTGTGAAGATTAAAAGAAATAATGTGGGCTGGGTGTGGTGGCTCATGCCTGTAATCCCAGCACTTCGGGAGGTGAAGGCGGGTGGATCACTTGAGGTCAGGAGTTCAAGACCAGCCTGGCCAATGTGGTGAAACACCATCTCTACTAAAAATACAAAAAAAAAAAAAAAAAAAAAAAAGTAGCCAGTGCGGTGACACACGCCTGTAGTCCCAGCTACTCAGAAGGCTGAGGCAGGAGAATGGCTTGAACCAGGAGGCAGAGGCTGCAGTAAGCCAAGATCGCACCACTGCACTCTGGCAACAGAGCAACACTCCAGCTCAAAAACACAAAAATAAAAATAAAAATAAGTAAAATATGTTAAACTTCTAGCACAAAGCCTGGAACATAGCAGGACCTGTAAATGGTGTTAGCCTTATCACAATTAGACAGGCATTGGTTGTATAGTTACCCCAGAGTTATGGGCCAGACTGTGAAATTTGCACACAAAGGCTTTCAAAGGATCCTAAATGAAACTGCCAAAAGGCTAACAAAAATGGCAGATCTAAGTTCCACTTCCCTACTGATTCCACTTCACAATCAGTGGTGAGGGCTCCACGGTATTACATGTTCAAACGTAGTGCTTCGAGATGGAATGGGTCACTTGACAATTGATTCTGGAACAAGTTTAAAGCAAAACACTTAAAAGGTTCCCCATGAGTTTGTCAGACCTGCTCCCTGGCCTTTAAACAGAGCCTGACCTCCCACATCTCAGGCCACAGGAAGCTGGGGAGGCCACGGCTCTAGGATTCCCCCAGTGGCCCCATTCTACTTGGGGGCCCAACTGCCTGCTCTGGCTCCAGCTCCCTGGCTCTCCAGCATCCTGACTCCATGATCCAGCTCTGATATCTGTCTCCTTGTGTCAAGACCAGTTTCTTCAGTTTACCTACCTGTCACCCTACTCATTCAACTCTGCAAGCTGTTTTGATAGCTGCCAACACCTACTGTGTACTGTTAAGACGCTCCCTTAGTCTCAGCTTCCTGGGACCCCCTGCCCCAGCTCCCAGCACACAGGACCCAGGACACAGTTGCAACCATAATATAATTCAGGGGTCATGGGGACGGAGTGCCATCTACCTGAGCAACAAAGAGCTGGAACTCGTCAGGCAGAATCCATGAGCGAGGGTAGAAGTTGTACTCCTCAGGAAAGAGATTCTGCATGGTTCTCACTGCTCTGCTCAGAGTAATTTTACGCACCATCTCCGTCATGCCTGGGGAGAAGAGACGCTGTGAGGTTTTAACAACAGTGGGCTACTAGCTATAAAACAGCCATTATTTGGGACTTTTAAAACCACCCACCCGACATATTCTCTTTTTCAGGCAGGATTTTTAGAAAAGGTCTGAGTTGTTCCCCACAGCGGTGACTCATGGTTTGGAAAGAACTACTGAGTTAATGAAAAACCTGAGGTAATGGATGGGTGTTCTTTTCTCTTTATAAAAATGAAGCATCAGTTTGAAGGAATGAGTTTTCACCTAGTTTATTCTTTGTCACCTCCTTAGGTAATGAATAGGGAACCATTTATATCTTGCACTTAAAATTTAATACCTTCTTTAATCTGGGGCCACCCTACATGCTTCTGGGATTCCTTCCATCTTGCACCCTAGAGAATATTATCTAGTGGACTCTGGTTACATTATGAGAGGCTTAATTAAGTTTCTTTCTTTTACTGTTTCATGAGTATTAAAGGCATGAAATAGGAAAACACACATCTTTCAGCATAAAATCTGTCTCCTTGAATGAAGGACAGGAAATAAAAAGAATACCATGATTTATACTTTAAGGGAAAAAATGCAATCTGTAGGAGTTCCTCAGTTATAAGGACTAACACTGACATTGATCCTATCTCATTAATTTGCCAGAGGGAATTAAAATGTCTCACTGTTATAAAACATGAAAAGAATGGTGGATTTTTCACATCACTAGTAACTTTGACAAGAGAAGAAACTGAGTACTATATAGTGTAGCAAATTTTAAGCAAATAGGTAAAAATTATTATCAATTTTAACATGTTTCGTTCTTTTTTCTTTTCTTTTTTTTTTCTTTTTCTTTTTTCTTTTTTTTTGAAACACAGTCTTGCTCTAATGCCCAGGCTGGAGTGCAGTGGCATGATCTCAGCTCATTGCAACCTCTGCCTCCCAGGTTCAAGTGATCCTCCCACTTCAGCCTCCCGAGTAGCTGGGACTACAGGTGTGTGCCACCATGCCTGGCTAATTTTTGTATTGCTTTTGTTTTTGTAGAGACAGGGTCTCACTATTGCCCAGTCTAGTCTTGAACTTCTAGGCTCCAGCCATCCACCCGCCTTGGCCTCCCAAAGCCCTGGAATTACAGGCGTAAGCCACTATGCCCGGCATCATCCTTATTTCTTTTTCTTTTTCTTTTTAGGCAGAGTTTCGCTCTTGTTGCCTAGGCTGGAGTGCAATGGCACGATCTCAGCTCACTGCAACCTCTGCCTCCTGGGTTCAAGCAATTCTCCTGCCTCAGCCTCCTGAGTAGCTGGGATTACAGGTGCATGCCACCACACCCAGCAAATTTTTGTATTTTTAGTAGAGAAGGAGTTTCACCATGTTGGTCAGGTTGGTCTCAAACTCCTGACCTCAGGTGATCCACCTGCCTCAGCCTCCCAAAGTGCTGGGATTACATACGTGCCCACCACACCCAGCTATCATGTTTATTTCTTAAGACAAATATCACTGCCAAAAATGAAGGCTAAAAATGTCCTTTACCCTGAAAGAGACCAAACAGTTCCATTACTGACACTAGAAATGTGCTTAGCAAAACTATTTTTAATAGAAAATACGAAGTTCCATGTCAGCTTGGCATGCCCAAATTATCACACATTCCAAATGGGCAGTCAGAATGAATGAGGTTCCTCTAAATTCCCACATTCAGAAAGTAAAGGGTAAACATCTGTGAAGGAAAGTTTTAAGAACCACCTTCTTGCTTCCGTCAGCATATTAAAAAGTGCAATAAATCTAAAGGTCCCAGCTTCAAGATGTCAGTGTCCAGGTCTTAGTTGTTGTTTAGAAGGATATAGGGAAGGATTAAGTAAGAAATAAAGGAGCTTAAAAAGCACTAATAAACTGTTCTCTAACATGAACTGTTCAATAGTCAAGAAAACTCACTGAGGACACTGTTCTGAGCTTCCCAAGAAGGGAGTCTGGAAAATCACAGCTATTTCCTTTTATTCCCCCACAAAATTAGAATCATTGCATTATAAACACAAGAGCTGACCACAAGGTAAACAAAGCAAAACTTCAACTTTTTTGGAATCCTTTTGCTTGAGGTTGACTAACATTTTAGTTACCATATTGAACTGAAAGCCTTCATAACTAACTGTAATACAGCACCTTACTCCACATAGAGGATGCCTCCTGACCAAATATTGTTGTGGTATTTTCTGCATTTTAAAGTCGTTGTGCCAGGGGAAGGTTCTCCCTCCAAAATCCCTCAGCAGGTCAGAAGGGCTCACACAACCCAGAGGGCTGTGAGTACATGAGGGCAGTCTGGGTGCTCCAGAAAAGTTTTGTGAAAATGTATGTCCTGCAAATTCAGTCAATATTCATTTAATATCAGCAATGACTCCTTCTGTAATGTGCATCATCAGGCCCCACACCAGCTAATAAGTGTTTCCAAGTTTACCTTTGTGTCTCCAGGCAGTTTTCTACTGAAAATGGCCAACTTAAGAAGCACCCCTGGAAGCCAGGCACTTCCTGCCTGCAGGCGGGAGGCAGCTCACTCCGACCCTGCCTGAATGCCTGTCTCCAGGAGGCACTGGTGTAGACCTCTCTCATTCCACTTAGCACCAAACCTTTGCTCCTCCATATCTAAGCTGTGCTACTATCCAGTGCCACCAGGCAGTTTCTGGCCCCTCACTAGAACCCACATGGAAGCTGCTGGCATCTCCACCTCTGGAGGTGGCTCAGAGACAGGTGTGGGAGTGGCATCTTCTCTCATTATGACCCTGACAAGCACAGCAGGGTTTCTAGCTGATCCAGGACACATGTTCCCAGAGAAAATCTGTGAGAAGGGAGGTCATGGCCAGCTCTGCTGACTTCAGGCCCTACTGGCTCCAGGCCCTGTCCCGTTTCCCTAAGTAGCTGCAGCACCTGACCCCTTGTCACCTGTGTCCCCTCCCTGGGCTCTAGGACCAACTCCGATCTGAGATAGAAGCTCTAGGTCTAACCCCCAGTTCCCTTCTGCTAAAAGTCTGACCTAGACTTTGCATTCCAATCAGATAAGAAGAATTTTACCCATTTTTCCAGTGCTCTATTGCTTGTCTCCAAATGTTGGTGACCTTATCTTTTGCTCCTGGAGCCTCAGCGGCTGCCTTAGCAATGCACAGAGTTGAGGCCTTTTCTTTGTTCTCTCCAATGCCCCTCCTTTCTCCAGCCTCTCCTCTGTTCCCCTCAAGCCCACTCGGCAAGGGCTGGATTCCTCCTGTCGGTGTCTTTAGCCCAGTGTCTGGGGTCCTGCTACCTAACAACAGCTCCTTTCGAGGTTGACTGTCCACCTAGGTTTCTCAATAAGGTCTCTCCCTAGATGTCCCTATGAGGGCAGTTCGCCTATCAATTGGGAAAACTTCCTAATTCAGGTGGGAGTCTCTGACACCAAGGGCTTACCTCCTGCCCCTCCTTCTGAGGCAGGCCTGGGTGCTTCCGTCTGCTATGCTGGAGTCTCAAGTCCTGGTGGGTCTCATCCCATTCAAGTTAACTGAGAGCGTAACAGTTCAATCTCAGGTCTGCCCAGGCAGCCCTATTTCACCCAGTTAACATAAAACAAAACAAATCAAAACTGAGCTATACTTGGAACACTATTCAATCAAAATATTATTTATAACAATAATTCTTGGCAAAAACACATCAGAACCACCAAACAACAAATAAATACTTTCAGATCCATCCTATTCTATTCCCATTGCCCCTGATTCATTCATCTCTCAGGTGGATGTTGTAGCAGACTCTTAGCTACATCTCTGTTTCTTCTGTCAGCGGTCTCACCCATTTCTAATGTGTCCCTCTGGCTGATCTTGCTAACATGCAAGCTGACCCATGTCACTGTCTGGCTTAAAAATTCCTCAGTGGCTCCCCATGACTTTCAGGCTCTAACAATGCTATACTTGGGTTCCTGCTCATCACCCCTCCCCTACCCCGCTCACCTGATGCCCTCTAACCATGGTGGGCCACTTGCCCTTTGCTGAATGAGCAATATGCTCAAGGCATTCTGTCTTTGTACCAACTCTGCTCCCTTGTTTGGCATGGGGATCGGGCCCATCCATCCTGGAGGCTCAGTTTCCACGCCAGTCCTCTTCTCCAGGATCTCTCACCCTGCTGCTCCGTGGGCAAATCTGGGTTAGGTTGCCTGCCCTTGCTCCAGACCTCCACAGCATTCCAGCTTCCTCCAGCATAGCCCTTAGGCTGCATTTTTCTTCTCTCTTTACATGCCTTTCTCTGTGTCTTTGTAGCTCCAGAGCCCAGACCAATGCTTGATAGATGGCTGTCCCCACATGTTCCTCACTGAAGCTCCCTCCCTCTCCAGCAAAAAGCCTCCTTCTCAGGTGGGCTCTCAGGTACCACCTGCCATGTGATGCCATACATCTCAGACCCTGAAGCTCAGCAAAAGACCTGCTCAGAAGCTGAGAATGGACAGTTTTGGACTTTCTTAGAGCTAAATCTGATATGTCTAATCTGATATGTCTGATTTAGATATGTCTAAAGAAAGTAGACATATCTAATCATCTACTTTCTTTAGACGTATCTAAATCAGATTATTTTCATAGAAAGTCTTAATTCATCAGCCAAAATATAATAATGTATTTTAAACCAGGAAATTACCCATAGAAAAGTGACTAAAATCTAATGTGCTGACACAAACAAAATTAATCACTTCCATGTGTATATATCTGTTCTCAGTTGACCCAGCACATATAGTGTTTATACTTGCCTGGGATATCCACTAGAACTTACCCTAAGTAATATACAATGCATAGAAAGTACATTTAGAGTTATGGGATATATGAGAGACAGAAAATAAGCTTGGACACAAACTGGTATCAGAGGACAGACTGTTCTGGAATCACCCCTCTGCTGAGGATTACTACCTTTCACAGGGCAGAGGGTGTGGCAGTACTGTTCCTCTGCCTAGAGGTTCAAGAGCCTTCTTTGTCATTAGAACTAATTAATTTCTGTTAGTAAAGTGGAAAAGTCTATGTTCCAATCACTGACATGTGGAATACAGGATGGGGCAAACTTGCTTGTTTGGAATGAATATCATTCTAGCACCTTTAATGAAACTAATCCTTGGGGGGGTACTTCATTCTATATTTCTAATTTGTATTCTGAATGTAGATCTATAGCTACTTCTTTCCTACTCTCAGCCACTAGGTGAGGCATGAGCAAATGGGGAAACTGTAAATGAAGCCTCATTTGATGATTCATGTCTTAGGAACTCAGTCCTCATTTAAAGCATTTTCTCTTCCAAACTGTATTCTTCCAACATCCTAATAAGTCCTTTAAGTGGCATCACAAAGCATCCTTTTCTGAGCAGCAAGACGCAAAAAATAATAGCTATCCCATTAAACTGTTGGGCAAGAACTCTGGCTGCAACAATCATTCTTGTTCTGTAACAAAACCCTTTCTCCTTCTCTAAGGATAAATTTGACCTTGGGTTAACTTTCTATCTCGGTTCCCCTAGAAAACAAGGAAGGCAGAATGTTAGCTGAATTACTAGGCACAAAGCATATGGTTAAAATGATCCCTGACTTGGTAAATTGCATAAATATCTAGTAGAAAGCCATAGCTCCAAGCTTTTCTGAGTGCGACGATTCTTATAACTTAATATGACCCTTGCTGGGACCTTAGAAGCCATACTACGGAGCAGTTCTAAGAGATTCTGGCTCCTCTGGGGCATCTAAGCCAAGAAAGACTCATATCCGCCAATGTGGATCTAGTCCTTTTGCACCTGAGCTTTCACTTGAGGAGCCAGAGACTAGTCCCTGGAACTCCTGCAAACACTCCACTGAAGAGAAATGCTCGACACTGACTGGCCAGCAAGCTGTGTTTCCTGCCCTGTATCCTTCTAAGTGAATCTGAGCCAAGTGTGGTCTGTGATAGTGAACTTGTAAGACTGCATGCTTAGGTGAAAACCCCTAGTGGATGTGGCATAACTACCACCCAGTGTATAACGTACGAGCTATTGTGTTTTCTGCAATGTGTTTTCTTAAAGACGTGGGGTAGAATGTCAAGGAAAGAGTAAACTGATTCTCCCTTTAAAATAGGTAAAATTGATAAAATACTAAGAGAAAACACCTTATATTTAGGCTACTACACTAGGACTGCAACCATGCAAAAAGGATGAGTAAACATGTTTAAGGTTTGGGAGGAAATATAGAAATATTCACATCGCTGTTTTGTTAAATGAGACATGGGATTCAGGGTGATGTTCTTTTAAGAAATTATTTATTATGACATTATAATATAGTCTGTGAAATATATTAACATTTTAAAAAATAAGTGGAAGGCCCTTTGACTGCATCATACCCAGCTTAATCCAGTGCTCCTCCCTAAGCTGTCCTACCATCTTAAATATCCTCTTCATTCAGCCATCAAAAATAACGAAGAGACCCGGTAGAGTGGCTCACGCTTGTAATCCCAGCACTTTGGGAGGCTGAGGCAGGTGGATCACTTCAGGTCAGGAGTTTGAGACCAGCCTGGCCAACGTGACATAGCAAAAGCCTGTCTCTACTAAAAATACAAAATTAGCCGGGTGTGGTGGTGCAGGCCTATAATCCCAGCTACTCAGGAGGCTGAGGCAGGAGAATTGCTTGAACCTGGGAGGTTGCAGTGAGCCAAGATCATGCTGCTGCTCTCCAGCCTGGGCGATAGAGCGAGACTCCATCTCAAAAAAGTGGTAGAGATTAAAACGCAAAACAAAAAAGTTGTATTGGGAGGTTGGTAGTGGAGTGAGGGAGGATATCTTAGTTCTGGCTATGACGCTTTTCTAGCATTAAGATTTCTCCTTGTAGGATAAGTCTTGCTGAGATAATGTCATTAGGCAAAAGGCAGAGGCTGGCTGCAGCCTGTAGTACTTAGTATGGAGACTGGTATATTTGGTTTTAAAAATGATACCTCCAAATATAATACTTAAAGAAAAGGGAAGCTGATACCCCATTTCTATGACATATGCCTAGAATTTTGGTACTTTTGTTTCCTGCAAGAGTGAAATGTTCTATTTTTTTTCATTTTGATAATATATTCCTCTCCTTAGAACCCCACATTATATGTATAACCCAAAAAGTGGAAACCATGTTCTTCCACCAGTGGAATTAGACCAAGAAAGCCTGCCTTTGAACCTTTAAAAGTCTGTCTCCAATCCTTAAATCCTCTTTTTTTTTTTTTTCTGAGACAGAGTCTTGCTCTGTTGCCCAGGCTGGAGTGCAGTGGCCGGATCTCGGCTCACTGCAAGCTCCGCCTCCCGGGTTTACGCCATTCTCCTGCCTCAGCCTCCCGAGTAGCTGGGACTACAGGCGCCCGCCACCTCGCCCGGCTAGTTTTTTGTATTTTTTTAGTAGAGATGGGGTTTCACCGTGTTAGCCAGGATGTCTCGATCTCCTGACCTCGTGATCCGCCCGTCTCGGCCTCCCAAAGTGCTGGGATTACAGGCTTGAGCCACCGCGCCCGGCCCTTAAATCCTTAATAGCTAGTGAATACAGCAACTCCCAATTAAGAGTCCCCAAGTTTGATCTCAAAAATAACTGTCATATTTTTGTAGAAAAGTGTACCTGAGATTTGGCCCTAGAAACATTTTTAAATGTCAACAATAACAGCAAATACCTGGAAACTTGTTCACTTGACCGGAGAATATGTCATTGTCGTGAAACGAAACTCCGTGCCAGTAGATATCACAAGGCAAGCGCCGGCCAAATGGGAACTAGAAGAGAAAAAATGTGACTCACAATAAGAATAAGAAGAGCAGTGACCACACTGAGTATCTGTTACGTACAAATTCCCGGCACCCTGGTGCACTTACCATGGTTTAATCCTTCTAATACACATATGAGGTAAGTGATATTCTTTCCCATTTTACAGATGAGGAAACAGATTCAGACAGGTTTAAAAACTTGTTCCAAGTGGTAGAGCTCTGATTACATGTGGCAGATACTACACTCCTGGCTTTGCAGGCACCATTTCACCTTAATCCTTATAACTACCCTATAAAGGATTACTCCCATTTTGCTGATTCAAAACTTGGGTCTGACAGAGGTAATTTAACATGCCCAAGGGCCACACAGAGCTGGTAAGAGGAGGAACCAGGATTTGAGTCTGGGTCTATCCAAATTCCAAGCCCATACATCCCTTCCTCTGAAAATTACAACCCTCAACCGAGCCCAAAAGAATAAGCTTTCAGAGTCCCTCTTCCCCTCTCTCTCTCTCTCTCTCTCTCACACACACACACACTCTCTCTCTCTCTCTCTCCATGAAGATGAGATGAATGCCAATGCCTAAAACAGTTCCTGAAACTCGTAAAGACTTCCTGAATTAATAAATGAACAAATCAGGAGTGGTCATCTGACTCAAGATGAGACAACCAGATTCTCTCTTCTAGGAATCTGGAAATCAGAGACGCCAGGCAGCCTCTGCTGGCCCTTGAACTGGCAGGGATAAAAAGCCACGGCAGGGCAGCTGTGTTTGGCTATGTGCACAGTCTGCTGAGAGACAAGAAAGGAGCAGGTGTGGGAGGGAAGGCAGAGATGAGACCACATAACCCTAGAAACACAGACTGAGTGGCCTCAGACCCGCATGAGCCTATAAGACAGCCTTGTATCCTGAGAATACCTTTTTGGTCTTCTAAAATCCTGTTTGGCACAAGCTATAGAGTTTCAATTATTTGCAGCCAGAAAATCTCTCACTGAGACAAAAGTGCCTGTTCTTTCCACTACATCCTGCTGCTTCTCAAAGTTATCAACAAGCTCTGCATTTAATGAACCTATTTTTTAAATCTGTAACTCAGATTACCTTGTTAAAGGAGAAAAGGGAGGCCATGTTAGTTCATATCAGAATTTGCTTGTTAAAAGTGCACGCGAATAGGAATGCTAACACATTAAATAAAAATCTTTTGATTTTCCCATTCTAGGACTACAGGTAATCAGAATTTTTACCTACTTCAAGTTGGGGAGCCAAGGTCCGATGGAAGAACATAGCCTTACTAATGAAATGGTGGTGACTCAATGCTTTCCATCCATTCCACATTGAAATGAAGCCAGACTCAAGTCACTTAAATCAGTCACATTCTTTCAAAGCTGTGCACAGTGAGGCATATGTTGTACACTCTACTCATATTAACAACTTCCATCTATAATTTATAGCATTTTGCTCATTTTCTTTTTATGCAATAGGCTGTAAGTTATTAATTCAGTACTCACAAATACAAAGAGATACAACATATGTTATTTTCTTCTAGTTGTTAAGTGCTAATATAGAGAAGGAGAAAATAACCAGAATTAAGCAGGCTACCCACGCAAAGGGTAAAGTGGCTTTGTTGCCCACAATGAGGAACTAACACCTTGTCAGCAGGCAACCCAATGACTCTTATCTCCTTTTTCATCACTCTTCAATCCTTACCACCCTCATGAACACCAAATAGATCCTCCATTTAGAGACATCTTTAGCTCATTCAGTTTTGACAAACCACCATTTTTAAAAACGTGTCCATTCACTCAGGAATTATTATATGTTAGACTATGTGCTAGAAATATGGGGGACATAATTTTAAATAAGTCCCAGGATTTCATAATCCTACCTCTTTTTAAGCTCCTTTAAAAACTGTCCGCTTACACAGCTAACATCATACTCAATGGTAAAATACTAAAAGCTTTAAAGTTTTTCCTCCATGATCAGGAATAAGACAAAGATGCCCACCTCTATTTAACATCAACATAGTATTATAAATTCTAGCCAGAATAGGCAAGAGAAAGAAATAAAAGGTATCCACATTAGAAAACAAAAAGCAAAATTATCTGTACGTTGATAACATGATCCCATATGTAGAAAACTCTAATGATTCCACAGAAAAATATTAAAGGTAATAAACAAATTCAGCAAAGTTGCAGGATACAAAATCAACACATAAAAATCAGCTGTGTCTTCATACATGATAATGAACAATCCAAAAAGGATATTTTTTAAGGAATTCCATTTATAATAGCATCAAAAAGAATAAAATACTTAGGAATTAACCAAAAAGGTGAAAGACTTGTACACTGAAAACTATAAAATATTTGTAAAAGAAATTAAAGAATATATTAATACAAATAAATAGAAAGATATCCTATGCTCATAGACTGGAAGAGTTAATATTGTTAAGATGTCAGTATCACCCAAAATGATCTACAGATGCAATGCAGTCTCTATCAAAATCCCAATAACTTTTTTTCAAAATAAAAAAATCTACCCTACAATTCATATGGAATTACAAGGGACCCCAAATAGCCAAAACAATCTTGAAAAAAAAAAGAACCAAGTGGAGTTCTCACACTTCCTTTTTTTTTTTTTTTTTTTTTGAGACAGAGTCTTCTGTCACCCAGGCTGGAGTGCAGTGGCACAATCTCAGCTCACTGCAACCTCTGCCTCCCAGATCAAGCAATTCTTCTGCCTCAGCCCCCGAGTGGCTGGGATTACAGGCACCCGCCAGCACACCCAGCTATTTTTTGTATTTTTAGTAGAGGCTGGGTTTCACCATGTTGGCCAGGCTGGTCTCGAACTCCTGACCTCAGGTCATCCACCTACCTCGGCCTCCCCAAGTGCTGGGATTAAAGGCATGAGCCACTGCGCCCAGCCTGAAGGTCTCACATTTCCTGATGTCAAAACCTGTAGCAAAGCTATGGTAATGAAATAGTATATACAATAACAATGAGATACCACCAGACACCTATTAGAATGGCCAAAGTCCAAAACACTGACACACAAAATGCTGGCAAGGATGTTGAGCAACAGGAACCCTCATTCCTTTCTGGTGGAAATGCAAAACGGTAAAGCCACTTTAGAAGGCAGTTTGGCAGTTTCTTACAAAACGAAACATACTCTTATTATATAATCCAGCAATTAGTTCTCCTTGGTATTTACCCAAATGGGTTGAAAAACTTATATCTTGGCCGGGCGCGGTGGCTCAAGCCTGTAATCCCAGCACTTTGGGAGGCCGAGACGGGCGGATCACGAGGTCAGGAGATCAAGACCATCCTGGCTAACACGGTGAAACCCCGTCTCTACCAAAAAAGACAAAAAACTAGCCGGGCGAGGTGGCAGGCGCCTGTAGTCCCAGCTACTCAGGAGGCTGAGGCAGGAGAATGGCGGGAACCCGGGAGACGGAGCTTGCAGTGAGCTGAGATCCGGCCACTGCACTCCAGCCTTGGCGACAGAGCGAGACTCCGTTTCAAAAAAAAAAAGAAAGAAAAACTTATATCCACACAAAAATCTGCACATGAATGTTGATAGCAGCTGTATTCATAACTGCCAAAACTTGGAAGCAGCTGAGACATCCTTTAGTAGGTGAGTCCTTCTGTAGGTGAGTGGATAAATAAACTACAGTATATCCAAACAATGAAATATTTTTCAGTGCTAAAAAGAAATGAGTTGTCAAGCCACAAAAGATATGGAAGAATCTTACATGCATATTACTAAATGGAATAAGCCAATCTGAAAAAGCTACATGCTGTATGATTCCAACTAAATTACATTTTGGAAAAGGCAAAACTACAGACAGTAAAAAGATCAGTATTTGCCAGGGGCCAGAGGGCAGGAAAAGATGAATAGGTGAAGTACAAAGGATTTTAGAGCAGTGAAAATACTCTGTATGATACTACAATGGCAGATACGTGTCATTATACATTTTTCAAAACCCATAGAATAGCACCAAGAGTGAACAGTAATGTAAACTATGGGCTTTGGGTGATGATGACATGTCAATGTAGTTTCATCAGTTGTAAAAAATACACCACTCTGATTCGGGATTTTGATGGTGGGGGAGGCTGTGAATGCAGGTGGGGGAAAAGGTATATGGAAAATCTCTGCACCATATGCTCAATTTTGCTGTGAACCAAAAATGCTTTAAAAATGAAAACAAAAACAAATGAAAAAAAGATCAGTGTGGTACTGGCATAAAGACAGATATAGAGGCCAGTGGGATAGGATAGCTCAGAAATAAAGTCTCTCAGGTATGATCAAATGATTCTCAACAAGGATGACAAGACTATTCAATAGGGAAAGGGCAGTCTTTTCAACAAGCGGTGCTGGGAAAACTGAATATCCACATGCAAAAGGAATGAAGTTGGACCTTTACCTTATACTGTATACAAAAATTAACCCAAAATAGATCAAAGGCCTAAACATATGAGCCAAAACTATTAAATCCTCTAGAAGAAAATATAGGAGAAAACCTTCATAACACTAGAAATATAGAAAATATAGGAGAAAAGCTTCATAACACTAGAAATATTGAAAATATAGGAGAAAAGCTTCATTAACACTAGAAATATAGAAAATATAGGAGAAAAGCTTCATTAACACTAGAAATATAGAAAATATAGGAGAAAAGTTTCATAACACTAGAAATATAGAAAATATAGGAGAAAAGCTTAACACTAGAAATACAGAAGATATAGGAGAAAAGCTTCATAACACTAGAAATACAGAAAATATAGGAGAAAAGCTTCATAACACTGAATTTGGCAATGATTTCTTGGATACGACAACATAAGCACAGCCAACAAAAAACAAAATAGGTAAATCAAAGATTAAAATTAAAAACTTTTTTGCATCAAAAAACACTATGAACAGAGTGAAAAGGCAACCCACAGAATGGCAGAAAATACATGAAAATCATATATTTGATAATAGATCAATATTCAGAATATATTTTTAAACTCCTACAACTCAACAATGAAAAAACACTTACAAAATGGACAAAAGTCCTGAATAGACATTTCTCCTAAAATATACTAATGGCAATGAGCATATGAAAACATATTTAACATCATTAATTATTTTAAAAATTGCAAATCAAAATCATAAGAAACTGCTTCATACCCATTAGGATAACTATTATCAAAAACAGGCTGGGTGAGGCAGCACACACCTGTAATCACAGCACATTGGGAGGCTGAAATGGGAGGAGTTCAAGACCAGCCTGAGCAACATAGCAGGGCCCCCATCTAACAAACAACAGCAACAAAATACCCAAAAAATTAGCTGGGCATAGTGGCATGCCTGTAGTCCCAACTACTCGGGAGGCTGAAGTGAGAGGATTGCTTGAGCCCAGGTGTTTGAGGCTATAGAGAACTATGATTGTACCACTGCTCTCCAGCCTAGATGATAAAGAGAGATCCTATCTAAAAAAGAAAAAAAAACGGGAAATAAGCGTTGACAAGTATACAGAGAAATTGGAACCCTTGTGCATTAAGAATATAGAAAGCTGCTGTAGTTTTAAAAAAAATTACTGGCTGATTGATCTAGCAATTCCAGTTCTGGGTGTATCCCCCAAAAGAAATGAAAGCAGTCTGGGTGCAGTTCCTCACCCCTGTAATCCCAGTACTTTGGGAGGCTGAGGTGGACAGATCACCTGAGGTCAGGGGTTCAAGATCAGCCTGGCCAACATGGCGAAACCCCGTCTCTACTACAAATACAAAAATTAGCCGGGCGTCGTGGTGCGCCTGTAATCCCAGTTACTTGGTAGGCTGAGGCAAGAGAATCGTTTGAACCCAGGAGGCAGAGGTTGCAGTGAGCCGAGATCACACCACTGCACTCCAGCCTGGGTGACAGAATGAGACTCCATCTCAAAAAAAGGAAAAGAAATGAAAGCTGAAACTCAAACAGATATTTATATACAACATTCATAGGAGCATTATTCACAATAGCCAAAATATAGAAAAAGCCCAGGTGTGTCCATTAGTGGATGAAGAAATAAACACAATATGGTATATAAATACAATAGAAAATTATCCAGCCTCATAAAAGAAGGAAATTCTGCTATAGCATGGATATACCTTGAAGATGTGATGCTAAGTGAATGAGCCAGACACAAAAAGACAAATATCATATGATTCTACTTATCTGAGGCACATAGAGTAGTCAAATTCAAAGAGGCAGAAAGTAGGATGGTGGTTGCCAGGGGCTGAAGGGAACAGAAATAGGGAGTTAGTGTTTAATGGGTACAGAGTTTCAGTTTGGGAAGATGAGAAAGTTCTGGAGATGCATGACAGTGATGGTTGGACAGCAGTGTGATTGTACTTAAAGCCACTGAACTGTACACCTAAAAATGGTTAAAATGGTAAATTTTATATCATGTATGTTTTACCACAATAAAAACAAAACACCATCTGCTTAAGCCCCCTGATACAGTTTGGATTTGTGTCCCTGCCCACATTTCATGTCGACTTGCAATCCCCAGTGTTGGAGAAGAGGCCTGGTGGGAGGTGATTAGTTCATGGGGACAGACTTCCCTCTTGCAGTTCTCGTGACAGTGAATTCTCACAAGACCTGGTTGTTTAAAAGTGTGTAGCACCTCCCCTTTCTCTCTCTTCCTCCTGCTCCAGCCATGTAAGATGCCTCCTTCCTCTTTGCCTTCTGCCATGATTGTAAGTTTCTGCGGCCTCCCCAGCCATTGTTTCTGTACAGCCTGTGAACCATGAGCCAATTAAACCTCTTTTCCTTATCCATTACCCAGTCTCAGGTACCTCTTTATAGCAAGAACAGACTAATACACCCTCTGTGGCTGAGGGGCCATTTGTGGCTCTACTCTGAGCTGCAGCGTAGAATGCTATTCAGATTGTCATGGAGCATTGAAAGCTGACAAATGGTTCTCAGATCCCCATTCTCCATCTTTTTCCAGTCCTGACCATCCTTGCAGTTACCCGGGTTCTAAATCTGGTAGACATCTTTCCTTTTCTCTTCCTCAGACACTTTTGGGGAAAGCACTGGATTTGGGATCAGAAGACCTGAGAGTCCTAGACTTGTCTCTGGCACTCACTGTGAGATCATAATCAAGCCTCTATCCTCAGGAGATGGAGATGAGGAAACGTGGGAAGATAGCGAGGAGAACCAACCAAGATATGGAAATGGAAGTCCCTAGTACATGCCACAGAACAATACAATCTGAGTTCCATCATTGATTCAGGTACTCATTAGGTGTTGATTAAGTACCTCCTATGTGGCAAAGGGTCTCAGGAACCAACAACACAACAGGATATGTCTGCCTTCGTGGAGTATACAGTCCACTGGGGAGAAGGCGATAAGCCAGATGGTGCTCAAAGTTATCACTATAAACCATGGTAGGGGCTGTGGAAGGAATACCAAAGAGCAACGAGGGCACAGGGGGACCCAATCACATCTGGGGAGCCTGAGAAGGTCACCCCATGTCAGGGGTGTCCATTTGTCCAGGAAGCTTCCAGCGTATGCCTGTTGTCCTGGTGTTATTGTTTATAACACCCCTAGCACTTTCAAATGTATCCCAGTTTGGGCAATAAATCAAATGGTCAACCTTTTCCTGAGGATGGGCAATTTGAGCTGAGACTGGAAGGAAGAATGGGAGTTGACTAGGAGATGAGGGAGGAAGGGCGTTCAGACAGAAAATAAATGTGTAAAAGCACAGAGGTAGGACACAATGCAAAGCCTGAAGCAGGGTCAGGGTGGCTGTAGCAGAGAAGACAAGAGGGAAGTGGTGGAGATGAGACTTCAGCAGGGGGCAGCTCAGGTAGGGCTGCACCTTGTGCTGGAGCACACCCCCACCACCCCCACCACCCCGCCCCCAGAAAAGAATGAACCCAGTGAGCCAACCAGGAAAGAGAGATCACAGAGAGGGAGACTACGTGTTGTAAAAGCAAGGGAAAAGTGTTTCAAGACTAAAGGAGTGGTGGGAGGCTGAGAGGTCAGACAAGATGAACATTAAAAACTGCTCATTTGATATAACGCCACAGAGAGCTTTGGAACCACTCCAGTTCACACCATCACCTTCCTGATTCTCTCACTATGCTTAGGATGTGCCTGTGCTGTTCTTTAGTTATTTCATGTGTAATCCTTATCTCCCTCATTAACACTATGCATTTCCAGGGCTAGGAACAATTTGACATGCTTGTCTCAGGTCTCCAGTGGGGTGTAACCAGGTATCTGGCAGGTCCCAGGCCCACAGGAAAATTAGAAGCCATAATCCTGAGAATCACCCATGTCACCTTCTCCCTCCTCAACATCCACTGGGCAGCAAGCCCTCTGGTTGATCTCCTAGCTTATTTTTAATTTTCTCTCCTTCCTGAATCCCCACTGCCTCTGCCTTAGTTCAGGGCCTCATCTCTCACCAGCCTCCTCCCCCATCTCCGTTCCTCCATGGTCTCCTCTTTAGTCTACCTGACACACAGCAGGATGAGAGACTTTTATTTTCATTATTTTTATTTTTATTTTTATTTTTTTCAGAGATGGGGTCTCACTCTGTCAGACAGGCTGGAGCGCAGTGGTGTGACCATAGCTCACTGCAGCTTCAAACTCCCGGCCTCAAGTGATCCTCCTGCCTCAGCCTCCCTAGTAGCTGGAACTATAAGCACATGGCACAGCACCTGACTATATCTTTTACTTTTTGTAGAGTCAGAGTTGCGCTGTGTTGCCCAGGCTGGTCTCAAACTCCTGGCCTCAAGCAGTTTTCCCATCTTGGCTTTCCAAAGTGCTGGGAATTATAGATGTGAGGCACTGAGCTCAGCCCAGATTTTTATTTTTAAACACAGCTCTGACCATATCGCTCCTTTGCTTAAACTCTTCAATGCCTCCCCAGGGACTGACCACAGGATCAAGGCTAAGCCCCAAGCCTCATCTGAAAGACACTTCACAGACTCCCCTCTGCCAACCTGCCCACCTCAAGTTGGGTCACTTAACTCTTGGGCACTTGCACTGCCACTGTGACTGCTCTCGATCCTTTAAGGATACAGCACTTTATTGTTCGGTGGCCTGGGTTTCTTCATGTCATTTCTTCCGCCTGGGATCTTCTGACTGGGCTTGCCCATCCACTCCCCCTCCATGATGATGATCTCTTGGCTCTCTTTGTCTGTGACCTCTGTCGCTACACCCATCACAGGTCATTCTGCAACATCTTGTCTGCACATCTGTCCGCCTGGCCTCTTCGCAAACTCTTTAAGCACAAGGAGAGCCCCATGCTCATCAGTGTACCCCTAACACCAAGTCTTCAGCACCCTGTAGGCTTTGTTTTTAACCTTTCTGAGGTCATAAATCCCTTTGAGATTTGTGTCAGGAAAAAAAAAAAAAGCACACACATGCACAAAATATTCCACGTGAGCTTAGGAGATTCAAAGACTCCCTACAGCCCCTAGTTATTCTCAGATACCAGTGTTAGCAATGTCTGCAGTAATGTTTCATGAATGAATGAACTCACAAAGAGCAGTCACTCAAATACATGTCATCATCATCACCACTAACATTAGCATTTAGGTAATGCTTATTCCTATGTCTATGTGTTAAACACTTTACATGTATGACCTTATTTAATCCACAAACATGATAAAGGTGCTATTAACCCTATGATAAAGGTTATGATATAGGTGCTACTATTAACCCTATTTGCAAATGAGGGCACCAAGCGCTAGGAGAGTAAATAACTTTCCCAAGGTCACAGAGGTATTATAGTAAGGACAGAGGCAGGATCAAATCCAGGTCTGCACAGTTTCAAGGCCCATGCACTTCAGCACTGAAGATGTCTTTTTGGAGATCGCTATAGTCTTATTTATTAGTCACAGATGAATAACTGTAACTAACCTACCCTCACCCTACATGCTACCATCTTTGTCACAAAGCAAGTTCCTCCCCCAGAGTATACACCTGGATGGACCCGAAATCTTTTCCCACTTTACCAGAAGAACTAAAAGCAAACTTGCAAAATAGTCACATTCATGAGAACTGAAGCTGTTAAATGTTCTTTGAGCAAATCTGTGTTTAAGGAATTGATGTTCGGGTCCCTCTTCTAATGGCCCAAACAGAAAGTTCAAGTCCCCCTGGGGATTTTGCAAAATGAAATTTCACAGTGAATGCTGATGAAAGCACAGTTCACATTTCTGTACTTTGTGAATGATTTTCTTCATAAAGCTTCTCTATGAACAGAAAGCATTTCAAGTGACTGAGGATAAAGGTGGCAAATAAGCTTTGATATGAGCAAGTCTGTGGGCAATGCATCTGTAGGCGGGAAATGGTCCATATGGCTGCTCTAAGATGAGGGGTCCAAAGTACTCAAAGGAAACACAGGGAAGGTGAGGTGGCTAAAGCACCAAGCATGGACCAGCAAGACCCGGGCTCAAGCCCAACCCACCACACCCTGCTCAGAGACTCTGACAGTGACTTTGCCCTTTTAAGCTTCCACAGCTCAGCCACAACTGAGAAAAACAATAGTAATAAAACCTGTCCACCTCCCAGGGCTGTTATGTGGACTGTGATAACACATGGGAAAGCACTCTGTAAATAGTACATTGCTGTTATATGAGACAGGTTATTATTTTTAATGTCCAAGGAAATCACCTCAACAAGTAACTTCAATTTAAAAAGACGCCAACCAAATATCGCGTGTCATTAGGACAGCTCTTGAGTAAGGACACTGCGGTGTGCCTGCACTTGGGAAACCTTCCATGATGCCTTCAGGCAGGTTAATAGAGTTCTCTCCAATGTTCCCCTGGCATTCTGTTGGTGCCAGTAATATAGTCACTGCCTCACGGGGCATTTATGTTTACACGCCTGCCTCCCTCACCTGACAGGATGCTTCAGGGGAGAGACATTTTATTCTTCTTTCTACCCTCTCCCCTACCTGTGGTCTGCAGCCTCAAAGATGGTCCCCAATGATCCCTGCCTCCTGGAATTCATTCCCTGTGTGTCCTCTCCCACACTGTCACAGGCTTGTTCTAGATGACCAATGGCATACAGCAGAAGTGATAAGCCATCACCTCTGATATTTAGGATATTTTTATAAAAAGACTATGGCATCTGCCTTAGTCTCCCCACTCCCCCTTGCTTTGGGAATGCCTAGAGAGATGCCCACGTGGTAAGCAATCAAAGTCACCTGCCATCAGCCATGTGAGTGAGCTTGGAAGTGGATCCGTCAGCCCCAGTCAAGTACTCAGGGTCTGCGGCCCTGCCCAACAGCTTGATTGTAGCTTCATGAAAAAGCCTAAGCCAGAACCACCCAGCTAAGTCACACTCAGATTCCTAACCCTCAGAAATGGTATAAGATCATGGATGTTTCTGTTTTAAGCTGCTAAGTTTTGGGGAAATTTGTTACACCGCAATAGATAATGAATGCACCATTTCAGTTTTAGAGCAAGGTCCCAGAGATAGAACATGTTCTGAGAATGAAGGAATTTAAGATAAATATATCCTTATAATATAATGAATATAATAATTACTATTGAGTACTTAACAATGTGCCTGATATCTTACATAAATGCCTCCATTTTACAGATAAAGAAATATAATCGCATTGCTAATAAGTGACAAACCCAGAATTTGAAGCCATGTTGGTTTATCTCCAAAGATTGCACTCCTTCAATTCGACTAAGGGGAATGGATGGATGGATGGATGGATGGATGGATGAATGGAATGAGCACATAGAGCAGAGAGTTGTGACAAACACTTCAAAGAAGATGTCATAAATTTCTTTAATATACCCTGCAGTTTCTGCCTTGGCATTCATTTTGTGGCCTGGCATAAGTTATTTGAAACCCAGTCATACCACATCGCCTTTGGCCTAGTTAAAACTTTCCTTTCCATGTCGTTGTTGGTGATACTGCCTGCTTGTTGCTCATCCTACGGACCCAAAACCCAGCGCACCCACAGCTGCTGACCACAACAAAACCTAATCACCAACACCAGAGTCTCTCTGTCTCTCTTCTCTCTCTCTCTCTCTCTGTGTGTGTGTGTGGGTGTGTCTCTCTCTCTTGCTCACTCACTCACTCTCACTTCCTATTCACTGGTTGCGCTCTCTGTCCCCTCTAGATTTCCAGATGGTCCCCAGTCAATGCCCCTAATCTCTCTGGATCCTCTGAGTAATAAATTTCTTCCGTTTCACCTCCTCATCGTGTTGTCTCATCTAACACACACCCAAACCCAACCATCCCCTTCGTCAGGGCTCTCCTAGAGACTGGCTATCTGGGCTTGTGGCCACACTCAACAGAGAGACCTCAAGACCAAATTAGAAAGAATCTATAACAATAAAAATTGTAAAAGAAAAAACATAGCACAGAAAAGTCCAGAAGAGGCTAACTAAGACAAAGAAAGGACTAAGCAACTGCCCTTCAAGAGTGTACCAAAAACCCCGTCTCTACTAAAAAATACAAAAAACTAGCCGGGCGCGGTGGCGGGCGCCTGTAGTCCCAGCTACTCAGGAGGCTGAGGCAGGAGAATGGCGTGAACCCGGGAGGCGGAGCTTGCAGTGAGCTGAGATCCGGCCACTGCACTCCAGCCTGGGCGGCAGAGCGAGACTCCGTCTCAAAAAAAA
>NC_037683.1:18690991-18800466 GCF_003255815.1 Theropithecus gelada | reverse complement strand
AAAAAAAAAAAAAAAAATCTATCACTCTTCCTCAATCAAGAAAACAAGCCGACTAAGAAAATACTGGTGGAAATTGATGAAATCCTGAAGGGTGTGACCAGATGGAACACAGTTCTATCTGCCAAATGTGAGCACATCCAAAGAAGGCATGTCCCTTTCAGGCTGAAAGAGGGAGGCCCGCTCACTTCTCTGCCTTGCTGCTCACATCACAGTGAACAGCATTGCTCCCCAGACAGAGGAGAAATTCTACCCCAACTGAGGGGCTCAGGAAAATTCCAGGCTCACTCTTGCCTACAGAAAATGGGGCTGGTGAGAAAAGGTTTCCCCATGCCGGTGAGGGACCAGACAGCTTCCCGACTGCAGTGTCTTTGGAAGGGGCTGGTGGGAAAGCCTCCCTGTGGGAGCAACTCCAAGCCTGTTTCCTCGACGGGAACAGTAACATCAACTTGATTGGGTTATTACAAGGATTAATAATACGTTTGAACCACCTAGCACAGGGCCTGGCACACAATGCTTGATGCATAGTAGGTGTTCAAAAAATGTTGGTTTCCTTTTTCTCTTCCATTCTTTCTTATCATTCTTCACCTCATACTTATTGACTGATAAGATTTTTAAAAACTCCTCCTTCATCCATCTTTCTGCTACCCAAAAGAGCTAGGAGATGGGGGTGTTTTGCAGGACTAGCAAAGTGCACGTGGTACAATGTGCACATGGTACAATCATGGTATTAAAGCCTCATGAGTCTTCATGAGTAGGCATGTAACCTCTGGAGAAAGCCGACACGTGCAGAAAGGCTCCTTCCCTCGAGTTCAGGGACTTGGATTCAAATCTCAGCCCTGCCAACTATTAAGGGCTTTGGTTTCATCATCTGAGAAAGATGAGTAGCAGAGCCTCCCTCACAGGGGATGTTGTAAAGATGAAAACAACCGCATAGGTGAAAGTCTGTTTGTGAACGGCCTGGTAGACAGTAGGAGTCAAATTAGTCCAATTAGAGAATATTGAGATTCTCTGGATTGTTCATCTAATTAAGTCCCTTGGTGAGAAAGGCAGAGAGGAAGTGTCCCCAGACATGCCCGTTAGCAGAGAAAGCAGAAGCTGGCCCTCCACAAACCCACCTCAGGAAAAACATTCCATGAAGCATGGCTCTGTCCACCAGGGATCCAGGAGCCAGGTCGGGGTAGAGGTAGATTTGTGGACAGATCTGCAAATGCACTCCGCGTGCCAAAGAGCGGTGTGAGAGCCCAGTGGGAGGAGCAGTGGTTTCTGGTCTAAATGAGAAAAAGCTTAACCAAGGAGGGGCCACTGGAGTGGGGCGTAAAGTAGGCCTTCGCAAAGGAAGAGACGAAGGGAAATCAGGCAGAGGGATCAGCACACATGAATGAGGGAGTCTGGGACAGCAGAGATGTCCCACATGCCTGGAGCCTGGGGGGACAGGGGAACAGCCAAAGCTGGAGAGATCCACGCAGCCCACACAGATCACAGTGGGCTCACAGGGCAAGCTGTGGAGCTGCAGCTTGACTCTGCAGGCGGAGGAAGTGCCCAAGCAGGGCTATGTGCAAAGTGCCCAGTGCCCAAGCAGGGCTATGTCAGACCAGGGGAGGATGGAGTGAGGATGAGGAGTGGAGAGAGACTGAGAGCAGTTAAGACCATGAGGAAGCCGACCTAGGCTGGGAGAAAGGGGAGGGAGCATGGGTTGTGACTGGGGCCAGGAAAAAGTATGTGCAGGGAGCAGGGCTGGGGGCAGGCATGGGGAAGTAAGGGCAGTCATGGCTCCATGTGCAAGGACTGCTCTGACAGTTCACACACTTCACAGGCCCCTTCCCTTCTCCTCGTGGGCTACATTCCTGCCTCATCTCCACCAGGTTCCTAGTCATTCGGGAATCTGAAGGGAGAGCTCCCACACAGATAACTAGCACCCTGAAGAGCCTTCCAATGTAATAAAGGCGCCGTCTGGCTCCAGTGGGTTTCCCGGGAACACAATAATTACTCATCCTCTAATAGAGCCAATAAATATAGCAAGAGGATAAGTAATTAACAACCTTTTGCTGGAAAGTAGCAATTCTTGTGATCTATGAAGTTTCCTTTTCCTGTTCACTTCTTCTTCATTACTGCAAATATGATACCCCGGGTAAGTGTGCCATTCATCCTTCACTGAGTTAATCACCAAAGCATGTTGTATTTTTTATTAAATCCATTCATTATCATTGATTCATATGAATGAAAGCTGGAAGAGCCACGGTGAGGCCCATCATCCACCTTGCTTCCGCTTGTGATTGCAATACTTTTAATGAGATCAAAATTGTTACCAAACAATTTAACAATGGGGAGGAAAAATCCCCATTAGTAGGAGGGGAAGATAACCTTGCCCCTTTCAGAATTTGAGCGCACCATAGCAACCTCCTCCAGTTATTTATTCTGCTGTCTAATTTCCCACCCATAAAGAATCTTTATTAGTAGTAATTATATTATTAGGCAAGAGAAAAAGAAAAAACTTCACAAACTTCTAAAGTGATTTACCTCTTGGCTTGCAGTTTTAATTAAAATTCCAGTTTATTTAGCAAATAGCTCTGAAAAGATTAGATACCAATTTAGCTCTGTGTTCTTTTTCTACTTTCCAATTCATGAGGGTGACACAAACAACAAAATAATCTCTTTAAATGACTCTCACTCCATTCCATCATAATTCAGTCCATGGAAAAGAGCTCCAATATCAACTATAAATTATAAATTAACTCCATTATACCCTGCAAATTATCAACAGTAATCTCCCAGTTCTCTACTTCCTCACAGTTGGTAAATTATATCAATTTACCACTAGGCCTCAAATTACCTAGACTCTTCCACATCAAAACTTTAAATGGTTTATTAACTGAAACGGAAACAATGCAAATCAGGTTTCCATTTCAGCAACACTTACCTCCCACCCAGGATATCAGACAACTTTATCGAAAGTCACACCTGACTTCTCTTAGGACGCCTTTTTCCCAGTTACCCAGGAACCCAGTCCAATTCAGTACTTTCCCCAATAACAAGTCCCACCAGAGCATTGGTCTAAAGGCAACATGGTGTTGCCGGTCCATAAATTCATTTATTCAACACATAAGCAAGTCATGCCTTTGAGCCAGGTAGTATGCTCGGGGGATGCTCAGAAATTCCACACATAGGAGCAGAGGGTTAGTGGTGAGACGCAAAGCTGAAGGGGGGATGTATTAGTCAGGGTTCTCTAGAAAGACAGGACTAATAGGATAGATATACATATATAAAGGGGAGTTTATTAAGTATTAACTCACATGATCACAAGGTCCCACAATAGTCTATCTGCAAGCTGAGGAGCAAGGAAGCCAGTCCAAGTCCCAAAGCTGAAGAACTTGGAATCTGATGTTCAAAGGCAGGAAGCATCCAGCATGGGAGAAAGATGTGGGCTGGGAGGCTAAGCCAGTCCAGGCTTTTCACATCTTTCTGCCTGCTTTATATTCTAGCTGTGCTGGCAGCTGATTAGATGGTGCCCACCCAGATTAAGGGTTGGTCTGCCTTTTCCAGCCCATTGACTCAAATGTTAATCTCCTTTGGCGACACACTCACAGACACATCCAGAATCAATACTTTGCACCCTTCAATCCAATCAAGTTGACACTCAGTATTAACCATCACAGGGCAACATAGGAGGATGAATGAACCAGTGGACAAGTCAGACAAATAATGCCTACAGTCACCATCTAAGCCAAGCTTTTTACCTATACTGTCAAATTTCCATTCAGAGCTCCACACCACCTTTTAAATAGCCATCATATCCCCATTTCACAGAAGGAGCAACCAAATCTCGGAGAGGTAGAAGCCATTTGAACTGACTCTTGACGAATAAAAGGGAAGTTACCAAAAGACTGGGGAGGGAGGAAGCAAAGTTCACAGGCAAAGACTGAGCAGAGGGCAGCCAGGAGCCCAAGGAGCTGGTCCTGTGTGTGGCCACTGACTCGCGGAGCCGCCTCGGGCATTCACAGACCTCTTCAAGCCTATTTCCCCATTTGCCACATGCAGGATATTTCCCACTCTGCAAATCTACAAGGGGCTGCTCTTCTTTTCCAGCAATCGACAATGACTTGTGCCGAGCACGATGTATCCAGTGCTGCCAAAATAATGTACCCAAGGGAGACAGAAGAGGTCTCCTAGAGGACTAACTAAAGGTGAATGGGCTCTGCCCCGCTCCAAATTCATTTGCTCCTCCTGATCCCAAAAGCCAGCCGGAAACTCCCAGAGATGTGCCACTGCCACAAGAGCCTGAAGTCATACAATCACATAGTAGCAAAAATTAATATTGTACTGATAATTTCCGTAATAATAATGAAAACAGTGGTCACTATTTATGTGCTGTGTATATTACACATGCTATCTCAATTCACCCTCACAACAACACTATGAAATAGGTGCATATATTATTTTCACTTTACCTATGTGAAAAACCTAAACTCAGAGCAATTAAATAACCAGTTTATTTAACCCTCTGGTACTGCATCCAGTAAGTCGTAGAACAAGGACTAGAACCCAGCCCCATTAAATCCTTAGGCCCCACAGAACTGAGCCTAGAAGAAATGGATGAGGTTCCCTAACTATCATAGAACTGCGGTGATGATGGGGTGTGTACTGAGTTCCCAGGCCCATTCTTGGGAGAAGGGACCTGGCCCCACCTAGGAGCTCTCCAGAGTGCTGAACAGACCGCTACAGAATTCCCGCTCAAAGCACTGCATCTTCCACCTGGGTGCCTATGCCTATGCCAAGCCTCACCTCCTGATATCAGTGCCCAACAGAACCGCTAATGCAATAGTGTTCGGAATGGGAGTATAAACGGGAGAAAAAAATAACTTTTAGAAGAACTGAGCTAGAGGGGACAACAGGACATCAAATGGAGGTATCCCACAGGAACTGGAAATTCAGGAACGGGAGTAGAGAGAACCCAAGGCAAGAAGGGCACGTGCCTGCTTCATAGAGGAATCGTAGAGGAAAGAAGTGCTGAATGGGTGGATGTGTTCTTGGAGTGATTACTGAGAAAAAGCAAAGGCCAGAGGTGGGAAGGGAAGGAGACTTCTTTCAGCTGCCCTAGACAGTTGGCGCCAAGAACAAATATTGCATTAAACCCCACTATTGTATTAAAGGTGTTCAGGGAGGATGGCATTTTACTGCCTATAGATTTGAATCTGTGAATAAATTCCCACTACCACTCCTAAACCTCCAGTAAGAAAGAACAATAAATGACAAAGTGTTCCAGGGAAAAATAGAAAGTGATCTGCTGTAAGGTGACACGATTCAAGCTCAAATCCACTCTTTTTTCCTTTTTTTTCTTTTTTTTTTTTTTTACTGAATCTCGCTCTGTCACCCATGCTGGAGTACACTGGCACAATCTCAGCTCACTGCAACCTCTGGCTCCCGGATTCAAGCAATTTTCCTGCTTCAGCCTTCCTAGTGAGTAGCTGGGATTACAAGCACCCACCACCTCACCTGGCTAATTTTCATATTTTTGGTAGAGACAGGGTTTCACTATGTTGGCCAGATGGTCTTGAACTTCTGGCCTCAAGTGATCTGCCTGCCTCAGCCTCCCAAAGTGCTGGGATTACAGATGTGAGCCACTGCGCCCGGCCAATCATATCTACTTTTAATTGAAGTAAAAACATTTTGAGAAGTTGTTTGGAAAGGCCCTGAGCTTCTCTTTGGCCTTGAGACCACAGAACCTAAAGGCTCACATAAAGAAGTATTTATAAACACACCTCTCCCTCTGGTGGTAAAAGAGATATTTAAAAACCACATTTATTCTCTGGCTCCATCCCCACCTCCACCCTCCTACACACCTTACATAAGAATAGTTATGCCCTTTTACGAACTTAGTCTTTCATTCAAGCAAACTTTATTATGTATCAACTCAATGTCAGGCACTTGGGGGGTTCAGAAAAGAATAAGGCTCAGTCCCTGTCTTCAGGATGGACTTGTAAACAAATGATAATGCAAATTCACCCAGGCTCTAGCAGATGAGAGCCAAAGGGCTACAGGAGCATGAAGCAGAAGCATGAGTTACTCTGCTGGAAGAAAAGGTGTGGTTTGGAAGAAACGTCAAAGGTAAGGTGGAATTTGCCAAGTCTAGAAGCCAGGAAGGTGGTGTAGGCACAGGACCGTGAGGAGCAGGATCATAAGTTTCCTTGAGGCAGGAACACCTTCATGATCTCCATACTCCTGGTGCCTAGCCCAGTGCCTGGGAGGGAGTAGGCACGAAACAGATGCTAGAGGAATTAATGGCGTGTAGCTCCATGTGGAGGAAGGAAAGCCTGCCCACAGGGCTTTGCAACAGACAGGGAACTCAGTGGAACCAGAGTCCATAAACCTCAAGACCAATTTTAATGTGAAACTGCTCAAGCCTACAGCGGTCATGTTCAGATTTGGTCCTTCATTCCTCCAGGCAAGGATTTAACAATAATGTTCATGTCCACCTCACCACAGGGGAAAGGAAATATATGACCACAGTGTGGTCCAGTTTCAAGAGGGATGGGCCAGCTCCTTGGTGCAAGAGAGAGAGTCCACTCTGCTGTTTAGAATTTTAAAAGGTATCATCAGCAATAACTGCCCAAAAGTGATGGGAGAGGGGGCTAGCATGTATGGGCATCTTTATCAAATTCTGGAGCCTCCTTTTGTTTCTGATGTTGAGCTATAAGTTCCAAATCTCATTTTTCACAGCTCAACACAGCTAATAGCTGTGGCCAAATCCAGTGCTTTCACTAGCTCCTTGAGATGAGAGCTGTTATTCCTCCACTAAGTATTTAAGCAATACCTTTTAATTTACTTAATGAACTCAGAACAAACTGACTGATGGCCCAGTTCAGTTGGCAATGACAGCTGGCATTTCCCTGATGACCAGATAATGAGGCAATTGCATTAAGTGTGTGTCACCCTGATCAGCTGGCATGGTCTATTAAGGCAGAGCTAGGCCATGTACGGCTTTCAGTCAGCATCCACAGCATGCAGGTCCTTAAGCACTCTGGGACCAGTTTAAACACTTCTGCATTTCCATGCTGTGATAAATCTGATGCTTTCTCGGTGCACCTTGAAGAAACCGAGCCAGTCAACTTAGCTTTGGAAAAGCCTGTATCCTGTTGCAAATAATGATTAAAAGAAACATTGTGGGATTAAGACTCAGGAAACTGAGATTCTAGTCATAATTAATTAATTCATCCACTTGACAAACATTAATCGAATGCCTATCACATGCTAGCTACTGGGCTAAGGGCTGGGATATAAAATAAAACCACTATCGCCATGTTTGCTGAGCATTTACCACGTGCCAGGCATGGCTCTAAGCACTTTCAATGTATTAAGTTACTTAAAACTCCTAACAACCCTAGAGGTAAGTGCTATCATCATACCCATTTAACAGATGAGGAAACTGAGGCACAGAGACGTAAAGTAACTTGCCTCAGTTTTCAACTCATAAGTGGCAGAGCCAGGAACAAACCCAGCCAAAATGACTCTAGAGATGAATGAGATGCAGCTCTAGCCCTAGAGAAGCTTGAAGTTTCTTGGAGGGATACACAGACATGTACACATGTGCAGTTAATGCTCTGTGATCCAGAAAAAAAAATGTGTAACCTGTATTAGCTTTCTATTGCTGCACAAAAAATTAATACAAACGTGATGCCTGAAGACAACACCTATTTATTAGTTCACAGTCCTTTAGGTCAGGAATCCACCATGGTGTAACTGGTTTCTCTGTTCCCTGCTCCAGTTATCACCAGGTTCAAATTAAGGTTTTGCCAGGGTTATGACACTCATCTGGGCTCAGGGTCATGACACTCATCTGGGCTCAGGGTCATCATCTGTGCTCACTGGTTGTTGGTAGAATTCATCTCCTTGCAGCAGAGGGACTGAGATCCTTATTTTCCTTCTAGCTGTCAGCCAGGGACCACACTCAGCAACTAGAGACTGCCCATGGCTGCTTGTCATAGTGACCCCCATAGGTAATTGATAATATGGGTATCTGCTTTCTTCCTGACTGGCTGGAATGCATCTCTCAGACTTCCTCTTCTGCAAGCAGCCAGAGAAAACTCTTTTCCTTTAAAGGGCTGGCCTGATTAGATCAGCCCCAGGGATATCTCCCTTTTGCCCTACAATGTAACACAGTCACAGGGGCGATGTCTCATCATAGACACAGGGTCCACCCACACTCAAAGGGAAGAGGATTATACAAGGGAGAGTATCATTCAAGGTCATCTTAGAATTCTTCCCACCACGCTTGCTGAGTTTTCACTTTCCTGATCTGAGGCTAGACTAGATGACAATGATGATAGCTACTATTTGTATAGTGATTCACAATTTAATAAATACCTTTTCACATGTAGTATCTTATATAAGCCTCACCATCCAGAAATCCCAGTGCTCTAGGAGAAAAGGTTAGCTTCACTGCTCAGAAGAGGAATATAAGGGTTAGAGAAGTTACATAACCTGCTCCCTGCCATGCTGGTAGAGTATGGGAAAGACAAGACATTAACTCAAGCCTTCCAGTTCCAACACGTGAGCTCCTTCCTCTGGTCCATGCTGCCACATAGATCCGAAAGGACCAGACACAAGCTAGTGCCATTGCCTTGACTGAAGTGGGAAGAACACAGGAATCAGATCTTGGTTTGAATCCAAGTTTTGTCGCTTGGATTCAAACCCATTAGTTCCAGGTCTCAGGCAAACCACTTCCTCTTTCTGGGTATCCTCATCTGTAAAATGGGGGGAGAAGTTGGACTACATGGTCTCCAAGGGCTCTTTCAGCCTCAAATCAGGGCAAGACTGTTTCAACTACACTGTGGGAGATTATTAGCTCCATGGGTCCATTTTCTTGTTGAAGAAGAACTGTATAACTATGCCCTCTTCCAGGTATCCCTGGGGTGTGGGAGAAGATCAGTGTATTAGTTTCATAAGCCTGCCATAACAAATTACCATGAACTTGGTGGCTTAAAACAGAAATTTATTCTCTCACAGCTCTGGAGACCAGACATCCAGGATCAAGATGTCAGCAGGGTTGACTTCCTCTGAAGACTCCAAGGAAGGATCCACTCCATGCCTCTTCCTGGCTTCTGGTGGATGCCAGCAACCTTTGGTATCGCTTGCCTTGTTCACACATCACTCCAATCCTGCCACCGTCTTCACATGACCCTCCTCTCCATATATCTGTCTTCTCCTTTTCTGTCTCTTATAAAGACACTTGTCATTGGATTTAGGACCCACCCTAAAACCAGGATCAACTCATCCCAAGATCCTTAATTACATCCACAAAGACTATTTCCAAATAAGGTCATATTCACAGATACTGGTTAGGGCTTGGACATATCTTTTTTTTTGTCGGGGGGTGCACAATTCAACCCTATACATAAATTGATGCATGCATCCCACTAGTGATGGAATTTCAGTGCTTTCCAATTTTTCCATTACACAGAACACTGCAATAAGCATCTTTATTGTATCTCATTGAGCACATGGACAAGAATTTCTCTGGAAGTGGAATTTTTGGGGTCGAAGAGTAGATACATTTTTAACACCACTAAATATTGCTAAGTATTTTTGCCAATTTGATGAATGTGAAATGGTATCTCATTGTTATTTTAATTTGCATTTCTTAGATGCATTTCTTGCATTTAATTTGCATGATTAGACTAGTGAAACTAAATTTTTTTTTCCTTTTTTTTTTTCTTTTTTTGAGATGGAGTCTCACTCTGTCGCCCAGGCTGGAGTGCAGTGGTGCAATCTTGGCTCACTGCAACCTCTGCCTCCTGGGTTCAAGCGATTCTCTTGCCTCAGCCTCCTGAGTAGCTGGGACTATAGGCACCCACCACCACGCCCAGCTAATTTTTGTATTTTTAGTGGATATGGGGTTTCACCATGTTGGCCAGGCTGGTCTTGAACTCCTGACCTCGTGATCCACCCGCCTAGGCCTCTCAAAGTGCTGGGATTACAGGTGTGAGCCACCATGTCTGGCTGAATTTTTTTTTCAAGTGTTTATTAGACATTTGGGTTTCCTCTTTGAACTTCTTTTGAAAATTCTAAATAGGTGGTGGTTCTCTGTCAGGTAATCCTGTCAGGGAACTAGGAATCTGAATGTTAAAATGCTCACCAGGGGACTCTGAGGCACAGCCCAATAGGGCACATCCCAGGAACATCCCACTGTATTAAATATAGTAGCCAATCTCATGGGTACTTTGTTGTTATACCTCAGAGTGCACTGAGGGGCTCGATCTCATACAAAACTGTGACACTGCACTGATTAGAGGAGGCTGTTGGAGGATGCTATTCACCACATCACACAGGGTCTCCTTTATGAAGCCCTCTGGGGGAGTTTCTCCCAGCGTCAGTGCTAGGAAAAGCCAAGCTTCTCTTCAACATCTTCTATTTGATCTGATAGATATGATTTACCACTTGGTACATTTCTGTCTTTCCTTGGTAACCAGAAAGCTCCAAACCAAATCTGTGTCTCATTATAAAAACTGTGCAAGATCTTTATATTACGCTTTTTTTTTTTTTTTTTTGAGACGGAGTCTTGCTCTGTCACCCAGGCTGGAGTGCAGTGGCATGATCTTAGCTCACTGCAACCTCCATTTCCTGGGTTCGAGCAATTCTTCTGCCTCAGCCTCCCAAGCAGCTGGGTTTACAGGCACCAACCACCATGCCTGGCTAATTTTTGTATTTTTAGTAGAGACGGGGTTTCACCATCTTGGCCAGGCTGGTTTCAAACTCCTGACCACAGGTGATCCACCTGCCTTGGCCTCCCAAAGTGCTGGGATTACAGGCATGATATATTATGCATTTCTAGATATTAATGTTCCCCAGATTTTTTTTTTAAGAAATGGAGTCTCACTCTAACAGCCATGCTGGAGTGCAGTGGCTCAATTACTGTTTGCTGTAGCCTTGACCTCCCAAGCTCAAGCAATCCTCCCACCTGAGCCTCCCTAATACATGCCACCACGCCTGGCTAATTTTGTTTATTTTTTGTAAAGACAGAATCCTGCTATCTTGCCCAGGCTGGTTTTGAACTCCTGGGCTCAAGAGACGCTCCCACCTTGACCTCCCAAAATGGTGGGATAACAAGCTTCGGCCACAGCACCTGGCCTGAGTTTATCTTATTATATCATCTTAATTGCTCCTTTGCCCTAAGGTTTTTACCTGAATGTTAAGAAACTAAAAACGTGTAACAGTGTGTGTCTTTTTGAAAGCCATTTTACATACTTTTGGGGAATAAAATAGGCATAAATACATATTAAAATAATTTTAAATTTTAACTTGTGAGATTTAAATAATATACAACTTAATGTGAGTTAAGACCCTTACTTTAAAGTCGATCTATTTTAAGATCCATATATGATAACATCAGATCTATTGTTGATTTTTAACTGGAAGAAAATACTTCAAACATGAACCATTCAAAACATATCAGAGAAAATGACATTAATGCTAGAAAACAGGTCACTAGCTGCAGCCATTCAGGTACAAAAAAGATAGGATTGCGTTTTAAAATACAATACTATTTATTTTGAAGTCACTATCATTGAATTCAAAAATGGCACAAAAGCCAATACGTTTATTTAAGATCACCTGTATTTCATTTAGTGGCTTTAAAAGCAAAATTGATTTTCAAAAACTTTCACAGAATTTCTTAAAGGCAATTTTAACTTCTTATGGTTCCTGTTTTTTTCTTAAAACAATGGAAAAGCATGCTAATGCTTAATTCACTGTTGCTCCAATTCTTTCTCCAAGAATAAGATGGCCAACCAATTCATCCCAGTTTGCCCAGGACTGTCCTGGTTTTAAAACTGAAGTCCAGTGTCTTAGGAACCCCCTCAGGCCTGGGCAAACCAGGACAGCTGGTCACCCTAGCAATGAGACAGCCTCCTTTGCCAATGTACAGAAGGAAGAATCTACTAACAACAAGTCTTTCTCATACCCTTTAAATTTAAAAGGCAGTCATATATCCGAAAGATATTCCTAAGTGTTAGGAAACAAGAAAATTCGAATTTAGTTCACTTAATATCAGCTTAGATTTCATAATGGATTAGAGAGAGTATTCACACATCAATGTTCTTCTTGTCTTCTAAAGAATTCCAGGAAAAGAGATTCCATAAAGCTATCTTTGAAATCCATTCTGCCATCCATAATCTTTTTAAAATATTAAGTTTAATCTACAATTATATCATTTTCCTTTTCAGCACCAAACTGAATAAAGAAATCTTAAAGATATGTTATCCACAGGAAATCAAGTAAAATTATTAAAGACCTCAAAATGGGTCACCAGAACAAAGTTAAAAGACAGTGAAAAACATTACTTTGACTTGAGGCGGGGAGGAAAAGAAAGCTAAATTCTAAAACGTTAAGAATATTGGAAGTTTTTTAGGATAGTGGGTTAAGTAAAGACCCTTAAAGCCTTGGTTATAATCTATTCTATTCAGCACAATAATCATAAATGAGTTCCTCAAAAGAAGGCAAAAACTAACATTTATTAGATGCCTATTGTATAACGGTTGCTCTCACGCTCAGTAATGTAATCTCCCTATACCCCTGTTGACCAATAGCATTTATCCATTTTATAGATGATACAAATTAGACTCTGAGTCATTCACACTACACTGTGCTAGGTGTTGGGTGTGCAATAATAAACATTAGAGCCACGGTTTCTGCTTTTGTGGAGCTTAGAGTCTAGTGGGGGATGACAGACACAAGAACTCATTACAAAAATAATTATGAGTGACCCAGCTTGGGAGGAATCAAGGAATGCTTTCCCAAAAGCTGAAGAGTAAGAAGACAAAGGCGGAGGGAAGAGGTGGGGAGAGAAAGGAGAACAATTTTTTTCTTTCTCGGCAGAGGAAATGGCACACAGAGGTCTTAAGATTAGAACACTCAGTTATGTGTCCAAGATTAACCCAATTTATAAGGGGGCAGCTTGGGGTTCTGAGACCTGTGCTTTCTGACTCCAGAATTCATGTTCCCTCCACTGTAATATAATGTGAGCCTCGGTGCTTCAATTCTAAAGAGGATGGTCCACAAAGGGGACCAAATTCCCAGTGGTGACACTTAGTGTCTCCCAAACTAGTTGATCAGAAGAATCGCCTAAGGGGGTTTGCTTAAAAAAAAAAAAAAAAAATAGTCCCTAGGTCCCACCCCTACTGGGAAATCAAATTTTAACAAATGCCCCAGGTGATTCTTAGGATCAGACAAGTTTGGGAGATACTAAGTTATGGCTTCAGGAAACCTAAAACCCAAAACAATAGTTTACTTAACTGCAATCTCCTGGCCAATTTTAAGAACTGGGTAGAGTTCCTCGAAGTAATTTAGCCTTGTAAGAAGAAAAGGAATGGGTAAAAAATAAAAACCTCTAGAGATCAATCAGCCAGCCAGTCAAATAAAAATGCTGCCCCTCCTTTCTTCCGGATTTCCTATGGGCTTTTACAGTCTCTCACTCTGGATTAAGTAATGTCTTCTTAGTATAGGTTATGTGACTTTCTGTCAAAACAAAACTGATTCCCACACCAGGAGGCTCAGTAACACACTATTAATTTCGAGTCATCACTAATTAAGGACTTGAATAGACTCACGGAAGCAGCAAGATAATAAGAAACTACAAGCCTTGGCTTTCAGCTGGGAGAGCTTATGGATTTAGAATCCAAACAACCTGGGTTCAAATCCCAGACCTACCACTTACTAGACAAACATAGATAAGTTAATGAACCTTTCTGAGCTGCATTTTCCCCAACTGCACATGGGGCTAATGATGACCCCCATCGTAGACTTATTCTGCAGAATGGGTGAGACAATGGAGAGGGTGGCCTGACACTATCAGGTCATTAACAAATGCTTGTCAATGAATAATAAAACAAGAGTGAATTTACAGCCCAGCAAGAGAGGGACTGTACTAATATGCAATCAGCAGTTAATAAAGATATATTAAATCTTAAAAAGAGACATTCACAGGCACAAAGTACTGATTCTAAGCTATATTGTAGAAAAACAGGCCCTTCCCAGTGTAGAGTAGATTGAATTACAGTTTGGTTCTCTGGATAGGACGTTCTTAAATGGGGGTGGACTAGAAGGAGGGGGAGCGTTAATGTGCTAATTTTGTTCTTAGATAATAGATTTCCTGGGAGCTGTGAGAACTGAACCCAGGTTCCAAAGTGTTGAGGTCTTTAAGACTACAGACTAAAGTGACACCAGCTCAAAGGCTGGTGGACTGGGGAGCAGAGTGGTGGTGGTGGTGGTGGTAGTGGTAGTGGTGGTGGTGGTGGTGGTACGGTTTGTAGGTCACCTTAGTAATAATAATGTCATCCAATTTAAACGGTGCTTTAAAAGATTTCCCTTTACTAAGAGACAGAAGATACAAGAAGAGAATTTTGATCAAAGGTGTAGGGGGTGGGGTGGGAAACAACAAGGAAGGACAACAAAAATCACAAGCCAGAGTCCAGGGTCATAGAGACAGCAATCTTGCCTTAGAACTAAGGGGTGGAGACCATGGAAAGGTGGAAACCAGCAGAGCTGACCATAAAGATAGGACTAGTCACCTGGGAATTGCTGGATCCATGACTTTAGGACTAAGCATGTTAAAAACCAAGCTTGGGGCCATAACAGACATGACTCCCTTTCTCCACTAAGCTTAGAGAGGCCACATAATCTCTCAGAAGCACTGCAAATTGGCAAATGTCTACACAATAGGTAAAACTTATTTGATATCCAGGAATGTTCTGCTGAATCCCCTAATTAAATCCAGAGTAGCATGGTCTGTTTTCATACTGCTATCAAGAACTGCCCCAGACTGAGTAATTTACAAAGGAAAGAGGTTTGACTCATAGTTCAGCATGGCTGGGGAGGCCTCAGGAAACTTAAAATCATGACGGAAGGGGAAGCAAGGCACCTTCTTCACAAGGCGGCAGGAAGGAGAAGGGGGGAAGGGGAAAGGGGAAGAGCCCCTTATAAAACCATCAGATCTCATGAGAATTCACTCACTATCATGAGAACAGTATGGGAGAAACTTCCCCCATGATTCAGTTACCTTCACCTGGTCTCTCCCTTGACACATGGGGACTATGGGGATTACAATTCAAGATGAGATTTGGGTGGAGACACAGAGCCAGACCATATCATAATGACATCAAGACTTGAGTTCAAATCCTGATTCTGCATGCCTTGGGCAAGTCACTCAACCTTTGTGAACCTATCCCTTTCTTTGTATGGAAAACAGGAATAATAATTGCACCTCAAAGGATTTGCAAGAATTAATAAAATAACCTATAAAAACTCCCTAACACAGAAAAGTCCCCAAATGTGTTTGCGTCTCTACCACTCAAAACAAAAACAAAAGATGCACTTTGTTTGTATTACGGTGAATCTGACTTCTTTGACAGATGTGGGCTTTGGAAAGCTGGTACACATTCATGTGGGAAGATAAACTCACTAAGAGTAGGTTTGCATTGGTTTATAAATCTGCCAATATTACTGCTGCAGAATCTGAATCCAAGGCACCATGAGGATACAAGTCTATGTGAGCAAAAGATGTTGTATTTATTAATTTATTCGAGACAGAATCTCATTCTGTCACCCAGGCTGGAGTGCAATGGCGTGATCTCGGCTCACTGCAGCCAAGATCTCCTGCCTCAGTCTCCTGGGTAGCCAGAACTACAGGCGCCCGCCACTATGCCCAGCTAATTTTTGTATTTTTAGTAGAGAGAGGGTTTCACCATGTTGGTCAGCCTGGTCTCGAACTCCTGACCTCACGTGATCACCTCTGCCTCCCAAAGTGCTAAGATTACAGGTGTGAGCCACCATGCCTAGCCTGAGCAAAAGGTTTTAAATGTAAACAGTGTACTTAATTTCCCACTTCTTATGACAAGCCAAATCTCAAGTCCTAATTCTTTCACTCCACAACAGTTACCAGAGTGAAAACATTCCAAATTTTATACCTTAGTTTTGAAGAGAATGAAATGCATGGTGTGATTCCTAGATTTTATCCTACAGATATTCTTACACAAGTACACAAATATGTATATGCAAGGATATGGTCATTGCAGCTTTACATACAGTGGTAACATCCTGTAAGTAGCCAAGGGTGTATCAATAGGGCATTAATTAAGCAAATGATGGTACATTTGTATTACAGAATATGAGGTAGCCATGAAAGAGGATGCAGTAAATCAATATATAATGATACAAAACAATAGCTCAGTTAAATTACTAAATTATGTAAAAGGTAGAGAATCGAGTGGATTATATTAAAACACTAGGTATATAAAAAGGGCTATTTATACAATATATACCTAGATATGTATATCTCTGGAAACATACCAAGAAAACTGCTCAAGGTGGTTTGCCTTTGAGGAAGGGAACTATAGGTGGGATGTACTGTTCTACTATGTACATTTGTTATCATGTGCATGTTATTAAATTGTTAATCAATAAAACTAGGATATACAGTAATAATAAAGATAAAAATCTATATAGTATTAATAGTAATAGTTACATTGTTGGATACCTATTATGTACCATTGGGACTGTCCCAACATTATCTCTCGATCCTCCTCTAAGGTGGGGGTTATTATCCCCCATCACTCAGCTGAGGAAACTAAGGCTCAAAGAAGTTAAATCACTCACCCAAATGCACTCAGCTAGTAAGAAGCAGAGCCTGGATTTGAAGGTGATTCTGGCCGACTCCAAATCCTGCACTTTTTCTACACTGCATTATGGCAGATAATGGGGGGGTGTTCACCGAAATCCATTTCCTCTTATTCCTGGACACAACACTGGGCTACATTTCCCAGTCTCCCTGGCACTTGGGTGTGACCAGGTGCCTGGGTTCCAGCCAGTGGACTGGCACCAGTGGGTGCCAGTCACAGAAGTGACATACACCACTTCCTGGGATCACTTATAAAAACCTCCTGTAGGTGCTCCTCCATGCTCTGTCCCTTTTTGTGCCTGGGTGTGGGTGATGCAGAAGCCCCAGGGAAGGACAGAGCCACAGATGAATGAATCTTGGGCCCTTGAATGATGACCCTGCCAAGGTGAAAGTGGTGCATATCCCAAGAGTAAGAAATAGACTTCCAGATGTTGAGACCTTACATATTTGGGCCTACTCTTTACAACTGTTTATCCTACTCAAGTGAATACACACAGTGAACAAAGAAAACAGAGACCAAGAAATGTAAAACCCCTTTGTGTTCAACAAATCATCATTGAGCAACTCCTGTGAGTCAGGCACTGTTCCAAGGGGCTGGGAATACAGAGATGAGTAGGATGGTCGCTACCGGTACAGTGGGAGACTCCCCAAGTACTTAAGCCCTACCTCCTCAGGCTAGGCCAGAGACATTTCAAAGCAAAGGAAGTGTGGCCAGTTTTCATTTGTTCACTGCTAGTCAGCCAGAGGTTCAGGACAGAAGACAACAAAGGCTGGAAGGGGCTGGGCACGGTGGCTCACGTCTGTAATCCTAATACTTTGGGAGGCTGAGGCAGGCAGATCACCTGAGGTCAGGAGTTTGAGACCAGCCTGGCCAACATGGCAAAACTTCATCTCTACTAAAAATACAAAAATTAGCTGGGCATAGTAGAGCATGCCTGTAGTCCCACCTACTCAGGAAGCTGAGGCAGGAGAGTTGCTTGAACCCAGGCAGTAGAGGTTGCAGTGAGCAGGATCGCGCCACTGCACTCCAGCCTGGGTGACAGAGTGAGACTCCATCTCAAAACAACAACAACAACAACAAAAGAAAGGCCGGAAGGGATGGGACTCTGGGGGAGGAGGGTCTGGTCACTCTCCCAGGTGAGGGTAGGTGAAAACCCCTGCTGGACAGCCCCAGAGAAGACCCAGCAGCATGACCCCCACACAAAAGCAGCCTTTCCTGGAAGGAGGCCAAAAGACAGAGAGAGGAGAGTAATAGGACTGGACTTGCTCCTGCTCATCATGGCATCGCTGGCCCCACCTTATACATTCTCACATTCTCCTGGGTCAGAGTCCCTTCCTGAGCACCTACTCTAGGCCAGGCATAGAGAATCACACACACACACACACACACACACACACACACACACACACACATACACACCAGAACACTATCTCTGTCCTCAAACTTCTTAGGGTTCAGTGAGAGACACGGCTCTTAAGCAAATCACTACCCCCATGAAAAGCAACATACAGAGGAAGGGACACACCAAGGGCTCTGACAAGACAGGAAGAAGTGGCTCCTTCGCAGGGCAGGTGAGGCTTCAGGATGGAGCTCATAACTGAGCTGGATATTGAAAGGGGTTCCGATTCAGCCAGCAGGGAGTCAGGGTAACAAAAGCGATTCCAGGCCAAGAGCTCTGTGTGAGCAAAGGTTGGTGGCACAACTACCTCGGGCTATTAGGCCACAGCACAACAGGGGGTGGGGGCAGCGGCAAGCCTGGCAGGGGTGAGGCTGGCTAGGGAGGGCTTGAGGTGCTTTTCCAGGACATGAGTAAAAACTGAGTGTGAGAACATCACCTCCACGGCCCTCATCCCACCTGAGGTACCTTGTCCCCTTGGCCCTTGCAGACAAAGTTGTCATCCAGAGTCTCCTTTTAAATGTGACACCCCAAGGAAGAATCACAACCTGATTCATCTGCCTGCTCATTACTACCCAGCAAAGGTCTCGGGATGGACTCAAAACAATCTTCCAGTAGGGCTGGACAAGTGTCTCTGAGGGGACAGAGGAGTGAAGGAGACGGAATGACAGACAAAAGGAATGTGATGACAGGGTGGCAAAGACCAGCGCTCCCCTCCTCAGGGCAGGAAGAACCTACCAGCCTTCATCCAGCTGTATGTGCAACATTGTGCCAGGGTGTGGGGGCAGACAGAGGGGTTCCTACCTTTGGGCAGCATATGGTCTACATGGGCACAGGCTGCTGACCTCCTTGCCATTCAGCCTTGGTACACAAAGCAACCATTGCTTGTCTTATGGAGAGGACACGCTCCCCAGGAGGACAGCATGGCATCGTGGGAGGAGCAGGCACCGTGTGATCAGAGACCAAGGGCTGAGAGGATAGTTCTACCTATAACTGGCTGGTGTCTCAGGCACTCCATTTCCTCACTTACAAAACCAACAGCACAGTCTCTGCTCACCAGCATTGCTGGAACATTTTAAGCAAGAAAACTAATGCAAAAGCAACTATCCAGTGCCTGGCTTAGAGTGAACCCCATGGTTTGTTCCCTTCCCCTTAGCAGAGGGCGTGCATATGAATAGTCTCTTTAGGATTTTATTTCCACACAGTCTGAATTTGATTTAACTCTGCGTCTTCCTCCTCAGTGAGGTTGAAATATATCATTGGTTACTTAATGGCCCTTCAAGCAATGAGGCCTTTATTAAATAGCAGCGTGATACCCAGGCGATGAGAATGCGAGCCACACACAAATCTCTCCCCGCTGCTTTGGTGAAGACAGCTTTCAGCTGCCCCCTGGGTCTCCGTCTCTCTCTGCCTGGAAGGAGATGCAAGAAAGGGAGCACCATTGCCTGGAGGGGACATGTGAGATGGGCTTCTGTGGCTGGAAGCCTGGAGATGCCTCTTTGGGCCCCTCCCTCATCAGAAAGGAGAAGGGTGGTCCCTAGAGAGGAGGGACCCCAACAAGCCTCACTCTCCCCAGCACCGCTGCTACCCCCCAGCCCGGTTCCTAGGTGCAGCATGGGACAGAGGAGAAGGTGCTTGACCTGCTACCCGCAAAGACTGTGTGACCAGGGACATGTCCTCTGATCAGGCCAGGACTCAGTTACCTGGCCTGAAAAGTAGAACTAATGTTATTCCCCTACTCACTCAGTGACAGCAGTGATTCTGCTGCCATTCTGCAATGAGGACTTTTGAATCCTACCTTGCTGTCTCTGCAGATTGACTCCATCACACAGCATCACTTCAGTGCTTACTGGGCACCAGCCACTAGCCAGATGTTAGAGACTGAGGAGGAAGCAATGCTGTCTGCCCTCAAGGAGGGCGTCCCCACTTCCAGCTCACCACCACAACCCCTAAATACACTCCACACCATAGCCAGAGGAGTCTTTCTAATATACAAATCAGATTTTTCACACACACACACACACACACACACACACACACACACACACACACACACACCCGTTTAAAACCTCCCAGTGCAGGCCTGCATGATGGTGTGCACCTATAATCCCAGCCACTCAGAAAGCTGAGGCAGGAGGATCACTTGAGCCCAAGAGTTCGAGGCCAGCCTGGGCAATATAGCAAAACCCAGTCTCTAAAAGTTTAAAACAGACACCTTCCAATGGGTCCCTAGAGCTCTCCGCTTGCAGCTCAGTTCTGTATGACTTGGCTCCTGCATACCTCTCTGATCCATTCCCTTCACTCTCCTCCTACATCCTGTGATCCAGCCAGAGTAAAATGTTAGCAGTTGGCCAGGTGCGGTGGCCCACACCTGTAATCCCAGCAGCTTGGGAGGCTAAGGAGGGTGGATCACTTAAGGTCAGGAGTTCGAGACCAGCCTGGTCAACATGGTGAAACCTCGTCTCTACTAAAAATGCAAAAATTAGCAGGGTGTGATGGTGCACACCTGTAATCCCAGCTACTCGGGAGGCTGAAGCAGGAGAATTGCTTGAACCCGGGAGGTGGAGGTTTCAGTGAGCCGAGATCATGCCACTGCACTCCAGCCTGGACGACAGAGCAAGACTCTGTCTCAAAAAAAAAAGAACAGTTTGTAGTCTCCTAAACACCCAGTGTACTTGCTTGCCACCATGCCACCATCCACGCTGAGCCTCTGCCCCTTGCTACCTTGCTCACCCCTCATCCCCCAGATCTAGCTCAGAGGCCCCTCCTAGAGGAGAACCTCTCTGACCCTGAACCTAAGCCAGCCGCCCTTCCCCTCCTCCTTCCCTGTAACACCGGATGGTAATAAGCAGAGAGGGAGCTCTCCGGGGAAAGGACACACAGGGTTTCATTTCTTTGTTTGCCCAGTGCTTGGCAGGGTCCATGGCACAAAGTAAGGGCTTAGAAATGTTTGAGGAATGAATGAGAAAATTACTTCAGCCAATATTTATCAAAATCTGATTATATCGTATATCAGGCACTGTGCAGTATGGGGATCCAATAATAATAATAATGAACAAGACAGATGTGGCCCTTGCACTAGCTGAATTTAAAATCTGGTGGGTGGCCCAGGGTGGTGGCTCACACCTGTAATCCCAGCACTTTGAGAAGCTGAGATAGGTGGATCACTTGAGATCAGGAGTTTGAGACTACCCTGGGCAACATGGTGAAACCCCATCTCTACTACAGTACAAAAAATTATCCAGGCATGGTGGCATGCACCTGTAATCCCAGCTACTCGGGAGGCTGAGGCACGAGAATCACTTGAACCTGGGAATGAGTTGTTGCAGTGAGCCAAGATTGCGCCACTGCACTCCAGCCTGGACAACAAAGTGAGACTCCATCTCAGAAAATGAAATAAAATAAAATAAAATCTGGTGGGAAAGAAAGAAAATCAAACAAGCAATAACCACAATAAAGTTGATTCATGCTATGATGGGGTCTGAGGGAGCACAAAACAAGAGCATCGACCCAAGGTAAGGAAGGAAGGAGCCCGGAAGGCTTCTTAGAGAAAGTGAGATTTAAGCTGAGACCTGAAGACAGAGGAAGTTGTGGGCAGGAAGAAAGAAGATCAGAGAGTCTATCTAAAGATAGAAACACCTCACCAATCTGGAACACAGCTATCTCATGTATCCAGAAAGTAGCCAGAACCAGGAAAGAAGGCTTAAAGGCTACTTATAGCCAAAATATGTCAAAAAGGCCATGGACCTTACTCGCCTGGAAGCCTCTCATTCACACAATCCTTTCTCTACCTCCAGACTGACCTCATCTTACCTTCTTCTGTCACCCACCATAGTTGTATATACTTCCAATAGGGCTCTTAGCAGCCCACAGTGGACTCATCAGCTACATCTGCTTCCCCCAGCACAGGGCATCCAAGGCCACCATGTGTGGCTTTTTAAGTCATGAACAAGAGTGCCATGATGCTGGCCAGGTGCAGAGGCTTACACCTGTAATCCCAGTACTTTGGGAGGCTGAGGCAGGTGGATCATTTGAGGTCAGGAGTTCGAGACCAGCTTGGCCAGCATGATGAGATCCCATCTTTACCAAATATACAAAAAATTAGCCAGGTGTGGTGGTACGCACCTATAAAACGAGCAAGTTGGGAAGCTGAGGCAGGAGAATTGCTTGAACCTAGGAGTCGGAGGTTGCAGTGAGCCGAGATCGTGCCACTGCACTACAGCCTGGGCAACAGAGTGAGGCTCCATCTCAATTAAAAAAAAAAAAAAAGTGCCATGATGCTGTTCACAGGTAAACATCTTTAACATTTGGAATATTTTTATAATTATAAACTGTATAACAAAAGAATTATTCATGATAACAAATATAAGTTATTGTATAATACATATTGTCATCATGAAGGTACTTGTTGATTTAAACTGGGAATTGAGAAATATTTTGGCTTTGTAAACTAACATCAGATGATTTTATATTTGGGTTGTTTTTTTATTTATGATAAGAATTTTCTGGCAATGGCAGTCGTATCTTATTTTAATAAGCCAGTATGTCTTGTTCCCCTTTAGCAAATTCAATAATCAAGAGACCATGTGCTGGGCATCGTGGCTCACACCTATAATGCCAGCACTTTGGGAGGCTGAGGCAGGAGAATTTCTTGAGGCCAGGAGTTTGAGCAACCTGAACAATACAGTAAGACTTTTGTCTCTACAAAAAAAAAAAGCTGAGTTGGTTGGCATGCGCCTAGTCCCAACTACTTGGAAGGCTGAGGTAGGAGGATGGTTTGAGCCCAAGAATTTGATATTGTGCCACTGCCCTCCAGCCTGGGTGAGACAGCAATAGACCCTCGTCTCTAAAAAAAAAAAAAAAAAAAAAAGACCTTGTTGATCTAATCGTATCTAAAATAGTCTGTGTTTCTAAATAGGGATCTGTTTTGACATCTGATAGATGATTGATGAGTCCCTTTATATTTTTTTTTAAATCCCTCATTGGTATCAATGTACTGATTAAATTGGAAGATTCACATTCATATTGTAATTCAATAATCTGCTGTTTGCTTACTGTGCCAGAATATTTCTGATTTCAAGTTCAAATCAACAATACTTCATTATACTATATAAATATTATTTAATAACTAATGTTCATTTATCATTAATAATCCATTGCAACAAATTTGCTATTGATATGTAAGTACCATACTGATGAATTTAATATTCTTTCCTTGAGGAATGGGTGCCTTTTCCTAATTCACACAAAAGAACATGATGGGCGAGTAGGGATGACAGGGATAGTGTCTGATAATGATCACCCATGCCTTGCACAGGCCTTGAGCCACAGTAGACATTCAACACATATTTGTTGAATGAATAATAAAGAACTTCCAGGCCTCAAAACTTAAAATTGCATATATATGTTTTATTTTACCATACCTTCTAGAAATACTGCTGCACATTTAATGGAAAAATGTTGCATATATTCTTAGAACAACAGTTCTTAGTGACCAGCTAAAGCTTATTAAACTGTCACACAGCAGGAACCACTTGCCTCTCCCTTCGTTCTCTAAACACAGAGCATTTTTCCCAAAAAGAATGCCTTAGGAGGAAGAAGTTTTCACAGCTGTAATATATCATTAGAGGAACATCTTTGCAACCTGCCTAGAGAGTCATAAAGTTTAGTAATTTCTAATAAAAATCCAGTAAGATGGTAAGGTTTTGTGTAAGTAATCTCAAGCAGAGCCTGAGACTCCTTAAGTAAGGAACAAGTGCACAGGCTAAAGAAAGCTATGTTATCATGGAAAGTAAACCCTTCCAAAACCTAAGGCTTTTGGGCTTACAAACAGCTGGCTCTCTATTTCTGGCTTGGGCTTCGCAATGCCAGAGACAGGCATGAGTTCACTGCCTGGAATCCCTTCATGTCATTTCCCTTTAAGGAAAATAGTCATTTAGAAGGTAGAAAAAAATAAAAAAAAAAACAGCTCCAGAACCATTATTGATTCCACAGTTTAATTCAATCAGCATCTGTGAATGCCTTCTCTGTGCCAGGCATTGGAAGGACTCAGAGATGAAAAAGACATCTTTGTGATGATACTCACCCTGAGGCTGGGTATCTTACGGTCTATGGGAAGAGACAGACCATCTTAATCAATAACCTTCCCCGTCCACCACCATTCTGTCTGTCCCGGGGGCAACACCTCTCTCCTGAGGTTTATAATAGCATCCTAACTTGCCTCTCTGCCTCCACTCTTCAAGCCCTCTGTAACCCATTCTCCATAAGACAACCAGAGCGATCTTTTTAAAAGTGTAATTATCTTGCTTTCTGTACATGTTGGCAGTGGTCTGGCCTCTGCATGTGGTCTGGCCCCCAAGTGTCTGCTGGCAAGGCAAGAATCAGACTGGAAACTCCCATACCAAGCCAGGCCCTCTGAAAAGCCACATCCTCAGTGGGTGAAACTGGAAGAAAACCCTCTGTACTTTGGCGTTGCCTCAGGAAAGGGGAAATAAAAGGAATAAGTCTCTGCTCAGAATGTCTAACCATGATACCTTCCTATCCAACTATGGAGTTAGAATTCATCCTACACCTATAACCAAAAAAAAAGTCTAACACCAAAAAATGTAGGTTTAAGTGTTCTGGGTAGTAGAGCCCCCTGAGGCATCTGTATAAAAGGAAGATTCTAACTTGAAACCTAAGCCTCAAAGAATGATCAGCAAGTAAAGTTCCAAGGAACATAAGATTACCGTCAAAAAAAGGCCTAACAGCTAAATCAGAATTCCAAAAAGAGAGAAGAGAAACAGTGGATGAGAGACAGTATTTCCATAATTGATAAGATACCAAACCTCAGAGACAAGAATCCCAACAAATCCCAAGAAGAATAAGTCAAAAGAAATCCTCACCTAGAAATATCTTACTGACAGCAAAGACATCTAAGACAAAGGGATTTTAAAAGCAGCCAGAAAGAGACATTTTACTAGCAGAAGAAAAAATCAGACTGACAACTGACTTCTCAACAGCAAAAGTGGAAATGAAAAACCAGTGGCATATCCTCAAAGCACTGAGACTCTATAACTATCAACTTAGAATAGTATGCACAGCAACACTATTTTTCAAGAATGAGGAGGAAATGAAGGTAATTTTGGACAAATAAAAACTGAGTTTATTACAACATAGTATCTCACTAAAGGAACTTTTTTAAAAATTACTTTCAAGAGAAAGGAAATGACCCCAGAAAGTGGTCTGGGTTGTAAAATAGAAGAGCAAACAAAGAAAATAGCAAATGTGGATAAATCAAAAGGACACTGAGACTATATAAAATACCCATAATGTCTAATTTGTGAAGTTCAAAAAAGAATAAAATAAGATAGGACTAAAATATTGGACAACAAACGCATATATATCAGAAGTGATGTGGCCAAAATGAAAAAGCATACTAAAGATCCATGTGTCGTTAAAAAGAGAATAAAGATACTAACCTCAGGCTTTGTGAAATTATACACACACATTAAATTTTCTAGGGTAATCAACAGAAGAATAAAAATAGAATAGGTAACTTCCAGACTAGTGCAGGGAGAAAATGAACAAGAAAAAAAATTGATTACAAAAGATATGAAATCCACAATTACCGAAGAAATTTTTAACATAACTCTTAATAGGTCAGATAAAAATCAGGGCTATAAAATTTATATAATAAAATTCACAAGTTAATCTAACACACATATGTAAAATGTTGGACAAAAATTAGGGCTATAAAATTTATATAATGCAATTCACAAGTTAATCTAACATACATATGTAAAATATTGCTTTCAATAACTAGAGAATGCACATTGTTTTCAAGCATACATGGAACATCATTTGCAAAAACTGACCATGTGTTAGGCCATAAAGCAAAAACCTGCAAAAAAAAAAAAAAAAAAAAAAAAAGGTGGGAGGAGGGAGGAAGGAAGGAAAGAACATCCTCTAACCACAATGAAATTAAGTTAGAAATTAATAACAAAAAGATAAGTAGAAATAAACTTATGTGCTTAGAAATGTTTTTGAAACACAAATCTAAATAACCTATGGGTCAAGGAAGAAATCTTCATGAAAATGTAAAATGCATAGAACTACAAAGTGATTTTTTAAATACTGCATAATAAAACTCTTAGGTGTAGCTAAAGCAGTAGTTAGAGGCAAATTTGTAGTCTTGAGTGCTTTTATTAGCAAAGCAGTCAACTTAATGTTGGAAAAAGAACAACGAAACAAACCTCAAAAAGTAGAAGAGAAGAAGTAATAAAGGGCAGCAAGCCATGAAATAGAAAAAAAGATACAATGGAGATGATCAATAAAGTCAAAAGTTGCTTCTCTGAAAAAACTAATCAAATTGAGATACATATAAAATATTTTAAATGACCCAAGGAAGGGGACTAAGCCTAGCCTGGGGCATGTGTGTGGGAGTCAGGGAAGATTTATGGAAAAGATGAGCTAAAACTTAATTCTTGAAGGATATGTAAAAGGTAGCCAAACAAAGGAAGGGAGCATTCAGAGAAGGAAAAAATGAACAAAGGTCAAGAGGAATAGCACAGCATGAAGGCTCAAGCAAACCACATGCAGTGTGGTGTCAGTAGGGCATTAAGTTCAAGGCAGGGAATATGAGAAATAAGCCTAGAGAAGGTTAGAGCCAAGTGTTAATTTTTTTAAATATTCAACTGAGTCTTCATTATGTACCTGGCACTTTACATGATTATAGCTTTTTATGCTGGCAATAAATAATTCCATGAAGCATGGCTGTATTATGCCCATTTTACAGATAAAGAAACTGAGTCTCAGAGTACAATATGCCAAAAGTTACACAGTGAGTTGTTTCAAACCCCTATCAGTCTAAAGCTCATGCTCTCAACCACCATGACATAATGCATCTTGGGTTGTGAAAAGCATCATATGGAGCCTTCATTAGGAGTCTGTTCTTCAGGAAAATATTCAAAATTTCCCCAAAAAAAGCAAAACTCATTCTTATGAAGAAAAGTTTAGAGTGCTGTTACAGCTTCAACCATGTTGCATACTACCTTATGCAACCAGAACAGGATTGCAGTAGCTACAGGTATCCAAGGAGCCAGTGTACCTGTAATGGGCAATATTTGCAATGCAAAATTAACAGGCGGCACAGAACTTCAGTTCCTAATGCATATTGCCAATTACTACCTAGGAAACAAGTACTGTTCAATGATGAGAACTGGATAAGCATATAGCATTTTTAACAGCTTTATTGAAATATCTTTCACATACCATACAATCAACCCATTTAAAGTGTACAATTCAATGGTTTTTAATATACTCATAGTTGTGCCACCAACACTACAATCAATTTTAGAACATTTTTATCACCTCAGAAAGAAACCTCGTAGCCACTAGCAACCACTCCCCGCCTCCCCCACCAAACTTCTCTCCTACCTCTAGCTCTAGGCAACCACTAATTTATTTTCTGTCTCTACAGATTTCCCTGTTCTGAATACTTCATATAAATGAAATCACACAATATGTGGTCTTTGTGCCTGGCTTCTTTCACGTAGGATAATGTTTTCAAGGTTCATCCAAGTTGTAGGATGTGTCAGTACTTCATTCCTCGTTATGGCTGAATAATATTCCGCTGCTTGGATATACCACATTTTATTTATCCACCAATTGATGGACATTTAGATTGTTTCTACTTTCTGGCTATTGTGAATAATGCTACTATGAACATTAGTGTACAAGTTGTTATGTGCACATATGTTTTCATTTCTCATGGGTTTCTCTTGGGTATATATCAGGAGTGAACTGCTAGGATGTTTAACATTTGAGGAACTGCCAAACTGTTTTTTCAAAATGGCTGCACCATTTTACAGTCCCACCAAGAGTGTATGAGGGTTCCAATTTCTCCACTGCCTCGCCAACATGTACTATCTGTCTTATTTATTATAAATAACCCAATAGGTATGAAGTGGTATTTCACTGTGGTTTTGATTTTCATTTCCCTAATAGCTAATGATGGCAATGACATTTTAATGCAGCTCTTAATATAACCCCTTCCCCCTCTTTTTCTTTAACACCAGAGATATTTTGACAAAACCTAAGAAATCACCTATCAAAACTGGCTGGGTGCGGTGGCTCACGCCTGTAATCCCAGCACTTTGGGAGGCCAAGGCGGGCGGATCACGAGGTCAGGAGATCAAGACCATCCTTGCTGACACAGTGAAACCCCGTCTCTACTAAAAACACAAAAAATTAGCTGGGCGTGGTGGCAGGCGCCTGTGGTCCCAGCTACTCAGGAGGCTGAGGCAGGAGAATGGCATGAACCCAAGAGGTGGAGGTTGCAGTGAGCAGAGATCATGCCACTGCACTCCAGCCTGGGTGACACAGCGAGACTCTGTCTCAAAAAAAAAAAAAAAAAGAAAGAAAGAAAGAAATCGCCTATCAAAACTTTTAGCAATAAAACTTCCAAAGTATGTGAAACGCTTAAGCTTTACCTCTGCGTAGAAAATCAGGGATGACATAAGGAGTTAGAAGTAATGAGAAGGTCAAGGATGAGCCAGGTGCAGTGGCTCATGCCTAGAATCCCAGCACTTTGGGAGGCCGAGGTGGAAGGATTACTTGAGGCTAGGCATTCACGACTAGCCTGGGCAACAGGCTTTTTTTATTTTTTTATTTAAAAAATTAAAAAAGAAGGTCAAGGATAAAGAGAAAGCCAAGCATGTCTACTGAATACATTATTTGAAAATTAAAAAGAGTGAGTTTACATTTTGATATGGCTGTTTCAAATTAGGCCTAGTGGCCACGCCAAAATAGCCATAGCAAAATGCCCTGCTTTGAACTATGCACTGATTATTAGAATTAAGTATTTGGGGAAGACAGGACAAACAGGTTGGAGGAGATTCGTTTGTTTCACTCTTTTCTCCAGTATTTGTCATTATATTCTTCAAAAGTAAGTGTTTATAGGAACCCTCACAGAGTTGAGCATAAATTGCTAAAACTATTTTGAAAAGCAATTTGGCCATATATTCCAAAAGCCTTAAAATGCATATTCCCTGTGGTCTAATTATTTCATTTTTGGAAAGTTATCTTAAGAAAATAATATCAAATATGCTGGGTGCAGTGACGCACACCTGTTATCCTAGCAATCTGGGAGGCTGAAGACAGAGGATCATTGAGGCCAAGAGTTCAAGACCAGCCTGGGCAACATATAAAGAACCAATCTCTACAAAAAAAAAAAAAAAGTACATAAATTAGCTGGACATGGGGGTGCACACCTTTAGTCCTAGCTAGTTTGGAGGCTGGGGTGGAAGGATCACTTGAGGCCAGGAGTTCAAGGGTGCAGTGAGCTATGTTCATGCCGCTGCACTCCAGCCTCAGCAACAGAGTGAAACCTTGTCTCTAAAGACAAAAAAGAAAGAAAAAGAAAATAATATGAAATATAGGAAGGAATCACATTCTTGAATAATTTTTAATAAAAGGTTCAATCTAAACATTTAATGCCAGGAAAATAAATAATGAAATACATCCCACTGAATTAAATATTTTACAGCAATTAAAATGACATTGATGAAAAGTTGTATGGCAACGAAAAATGTTTAAATTATAACGTGGGTATTAATGTTAATGATATAATAAAATTATATCAGATTTGTAAAACAAAAAATATATATGCCCAGAAGAAATACTGGAAAGAAATGCTTCAACATGAAAGCAGTCATTGCATCTCAATTGTAGGGCTATAAATGTTTTAAAAATATTTTTTTCCAAATTTTTAAGCAATGTACAAGGATTATTTATATACGTGAGAAATGTGCTTTTTAAATAAAACTAACATCCAGGCTCAAAGCCCAGTCCTGCACTGAAGGACTTATGTAAACACTAACTTCTGATGGTCTTATTTCTAAAGGGGCCAGGAACTCACACTCTCTTCAGAGGAGCAATACAGTCCACTAGAATAAGACCTGGCCTACAAGCCAGGAGAGCCAGCCTCTAGATCTAAGCTGTGTGCTTCTTGACACCTCTGAAGGGTGGAAGAGTTGAAAGAGAACAAACACTGATTGCGTACTGACTTCGCCATACATGTTACATATATGATTAACATGGAACAACCCCCCTAAGTACCATGATGCCCCATGTGACAGAACTAATACGTGGTGGGGATTCAAACCCAAATCTATAGATGCAGGGACATCTATACAACAGAAATAATAAAATCTACCATACTTACTACACAAAGTCAAAGTCATGTTAGATAAATCTATGTGAAAGTTTCATATAAAATATCCAGTTCCAGGGACATGTAAAACTCTAAGGCTCTCCACACAACCTCTTAATTCACTAGGTATTTCATAGCACCTGAAGGTAGAATTATGTGTTTCTTCTGCCTTCTGAAGCTAACAAGTCAAAAGCAATTAAGGACTGTTTTTAGTGAATGAGAAGAAGACATTTTTTACTTGTAATGTAGATCACGCAAGGCAAATGATTATTTGGTAGACATTTAAATAACCAACAGTGGGAAATATTTACAATGCATATGAGATAAAAAGTAACCATAATATTTACAAACCAATAAGAAAAAACACAAACAAAACAACCCAAAAGATAAAATGAACAAAAAATAGATTCAGTCATTTCACAGATGAAGCAAGATAAATGACGAACTAACTTATGCAAATAAGTTTAACCTTGTTGACAATCGGAGAAATGTAAATTAAAAGAACACATTTTTACTTGTCAGTCTGACAAAGATACACAAGATGAATAGTATAGAGTATTGGAGCAGATACGCAAAAACACGCAGTCTCAAACCCTGCTGAGGGCAATTTGATAGTAACAATCAAAACGTAAAGTACATATGCCCCTTGACCCAACAATTCCTAGGAATTCATTCTACAGAAGTATTTGCACATATACATACTTAAAATGTCTGAAAAGGCCAGGTGCAGTGGCTCACACCTGGAATCCCAACACTTTGGGAGGCCAAGGGAAGCAGATCACTTGAGGTCAGGAGTTCAAGAGCAGCTCAGCCAACATGGTGAAATCCCGTCTTTACTAAAAATACAAAAATTAGCTAGATGTAGTGGCACACGCCTGTAATCCCAGCTACTCTGGAGGCTGAGGCGTGAGAATCGCTTGAACCTGGGAGGCAGAGGTTGCAGTGAGCCAAGATAATGCCACTGCACTCCAGCCTGGGTGACGGAGTGAGACTCCATCTCAAAAAAAAAAAAAAAAAAATTGTCTGAAGAGTGATGTTTATTGCACCACTCTTTGTAATAGCAAAGAAAACACATACAAACAACATCCATCAATAAATTGTGGTACATCCATAAAATTGACTATTAGGTTGTTAAAATGAAATGAATCTATGTATACTAACAGAGAAAGATGTATATGAGGTACTGATAAAAAAGCAGTTGCCAAACACTATATACACAGTATCACTGCAGCATTTTAAAAAATGAAATATCTGCTAGGTACAGTGGCTCACACCTGTAATCCCAGCACTTTGGGAGGCCGAGGCAGGATAATCACTTGAGCCCAGGAGACTAGCTTGGGCAACATAGCACAATGCTGTCTCTCTACATTATAAAAATATAAAAAATACAAAAAATTAGCTGGGCATGGTGTGCACCTGTAGTCCCAGCTCCTGGGGGGCAAGGGGAACTGAGGTGGGAGGATGGTTTGAGCCCAGGAGGCAGAGGTTGCAGTGAGCCCAGATTGCGCCACTACACTCCAGCCTGGGCAATGGAGCAAGACCCTCTCTAGAAAGAAAAAATAAAATATGTGTATATTTATATTTATATAAAGCATATATTTGTATCTCTACATATGATATCATGGTGGTAATTAGCACAGTTTACCAAATAGCCTGATTCTCCTCTTTACACCCTCATGGTGGGACCGCGCATCCCCCATCCCTCTGAGGTTAGCCACGGCCATGTAACTTGCTTCAGCGAATCAAATGTGAGCCAAAGTGATGCATCACTTCTGGGTAGACGTTTTAAAAACCAGTGCAAATTCACTACCACATGTTCTTCCGTCCCTCAGTGACTCATGGAAGGAGGTGTCATAATGGGAGACCGCGATCTCAATAACCAAGATGATGAGAGACCCCTGCTCCCCAACACCACCAGCCCCCATTGAACCCATAGCATGGGCAAGAAATAAACTTTGGTTGTATTAAGCCACTGCTATTTTGTGGTTTTTACTATAGCACAGTATAGCCATCCTGGTGCATACAAGAATAAGAAAAAAATCTGGGCCAGGCACAGTGGCTCACACCTGTAATCTCAGCACTTTGAGAGGCCAAGACATGCAGATCACAAGGTCAGGAGTTCGAGACCAGCCTGGTTAACATGGTGAAACCTTGTCTCTACTAAAAATACAAAAATTAGCCAGGTGTAGTGGCATGTGCCTATAATCCCAGCTACTTGGGAGACTGAGGCAGAAAAATTGCTTGAACCCGGGAGGCAGAGGTTGCAGTGAGCCAAGATTGCGTCACTGCACTCCAGCCTGGGCAACAGAGCAAGACTCCATCCCGAAAAACAAGAAAAAAGTCTGTAAAGATACATATTGGGATTCTGGTGTCACCTCTCAGAAATGGAATTAGAGGGAAAGAGGGAAAGGGAGGAGGATGGGGTAGGTGGTTTGCTTCAGTTTTTATTTTATATGCTTGGGAACTGTATAAATTTTTATAAGCACATATTGTTTCTGGAATTGGAATAAAGTTATTTATACACAATCTAAGATGTCCAAAAAAAATGGTCCACTGTTGCTTTTTAAAATTCCAATAGCCCACAGTTCTGACACAATGAGAAATAGAATCTCCCAGTGAGTATAAAGAACAAAATAGGAAAACTGGCCTTCATCAGAGTTCTGGGCAGATGTACTGAGGAACTTATTTGGAAAGCAAAGCTATACCCAGGGAAGACTACACAGGAGATAAACTGCCTATTCTCCCAGCTTCATTAAGGGTGTGAAGGTTTTATTCAGATGACAGAGAAGCATGTGGGAGAGGGAAGGAAGCCACCAGAAATGCCTGCTAGGACTTATAAAGCATTTATAAAAATTACTAGCTAATGGTTCAGAAACACCCAGGGAAACAAACATGCATGCAAATGGCAGTGGCAGCAGCTGGCAATGCACAATTTGATATGAGGAGGAAGGAGAGATCCAAGTCCACCTGGAATAGAGAAAGCTAATCATTCTCTCCAGCAAAACAATAACCTCTGTGGAGGAATCTCAGGGACATGACTTGGCTTCAGAGGAGCAACCACAAGGAAAGGAGGGGTTCAAACCTAATTAGAGGATGGCAAGCTGATCTGCCTGTTCACACCATCCATTTTTCTGTTATAAAATGTAATTAAGATGTCATAGAGATTCACCAGAGGGAAAGCCAAACCAACATGTATTCTTACTTTAAAGTGCCAGGCACTTTCAAGATGTTCTGACTTCATCCTCACAACAACTAGCTAGTATTTTATACTCAGTCTTAGAGATGAGGTAAAGCAACTTGTCAGGGGCACAGAGCCACTACGTGACCCAGGAAATGTGTATCTTTTCCACATAGCTGGTGGGTACGTTCATGTAGAATAACATCTGTTTTCCCTGTGAAACCCAAAGTCAAGATACTGATGTCACTCCAACAGCTAAAATGAGTTTCCCGTGGTGATGAATATAATTAACATACCAAGGTATGAGACAGGCCAGGCGAGGTGGCTCACGCCTGTAATCCCACCACTTTGGGAGGCCAAGGCGGGCAGATCATCTGAGGTCAGGAGTTCAAGACCAGCCTGGCCAACATGGTAAAACTCCATCTCTACCAAAAATAGAAAAATTAGCCGGGCATGGTGGCAGGCGCCTGTAGTCCCAGCTACTCAGGAGGCTGAGGGAGGAGAATCGCTTGAACCCAGGAGGCAGAGGTTGCAGTTAGCCAAGATCACCCCACTGCACTCCAACCTGGGCAACGGAGCAAGACTCCATCTCAAACAAACAAACAAAAACCAAAGTATGAGATAGGCACCAGGTCCAGAATGGAGACTTAAAAACATTCAATTAGACTCAGGAAACTTTAAAAGTATAATTGATTTTAAAAGAACAAAAACATGAAATCAGTGTTATTTTTAACATCTTAAACCTAGACTATATCAAGTTGACATTCACCCAAAATGCAACTGTCCCTTACACTGCAGCCATCTGTGAGTGGCTGTGTCATCTGCTGTATCCCCAAGATCCCAAATACAGCCTGGCACAAAGTAGATCTCAAAATATCTATTAGATGAGTCAGATTAGCTGGTCATACCTGCTCTGACTAACCAGTAACCTACATATATGGACTACATTTAATATTAAATTTTCCCCCCCTTTAAGAAAAAATAGATCAAATAACCAATGCCTGCAATTACATGATAGAAAGAAAAGAATCAACACTAACTGAATACCTACAGTGTGCCAAGCACCGGGTTAAGGACATTTACATACATTCCTTCATTTACTCTCACAAAAATTATGTGAGATAGATAGCACTAGCCCATTGCTACAACTGAAGAAACTGAGTCTCAGAGAGGTTCTGTATTTAGTACAGAGTTTAGTCACACAAGCAATCAGAGGCAAGAATTTTAACCCACATCTGTCTGATTTCAAAGCCCATGCCAACTACAAAACACAACACTTCCCCTTGAGAGAAGGCACTTAAACAGTGGTCGATTACTTTCACAATATGTTCAAGAACAGATTTAAATAAATAAAACATATGATTGAATTTTTGTCTTAAACTTCTGCTGATACAAAACCATCCAAAACACTACCAAAATTGTGGCACAAATACTGTATGTTTCATAACACAGAAAACAGCCTAACCATTACAACACCTGCTTAAAAACACACGAGCATGATTTTAATTTATAGGAGTTATAGAGCTTGAATGTGAGCCCCTTGAATTTATTGTCTTTTAAGGGATTGTTTAAGGAGTTGGTATGGATTCATGAAGCTATTACCCAGATTGTATGGTTCAAATAACAGTGGTAGTGAATTGTGATTTTTATGTTATGACAAGTTTAATTGCAAAGGAAAAATTCCAATAGATTAGACATTAAAATAACATATCTGTGAAAGGAGAACATTTGATGGAGTAGGGCATACAGTGTTTTTAAATATGGTGCTATTTTTTAAAAAATGGGCAGTAAGCCGCAATGGTGATCATTGAAAATAGAAAGGGAGGAAAGATTAGACTACCCAATATTTCATTTTATACTCTACCTTCTTCCAGAAGGAATCCGAGACAGAAAGATTCAAATAGCAGGCTCACATTCCACAGAGGAGGAAGGCAACCCGGCTAGTCAAATGGCACAGGAATCACATCTCCCCTGTGGGCAGCAGCAAGACAGGATTTGGAAGGCGCAGGCACCAAATGCTCCCTCTGCCAGGCAGGATATATTTCAGTGTGTTTTATTTTAAGTCCTATTTGCATTATTGCTCTCCTGATTCTGACCAACTCCAAGGTCACTTGAGTTATGGTCAAATGAGGAATGGGAAGGTTAAGAAGTAGAGAATCATAAAACACTTAAAAGTGGGTTATGGAACAAAAAAAGACTACTGTTTGAACCCTTTCTCATTTACTTGCTGTGCCCACCTCAGTTTCTTCTGTTGTTACCTAAGAATAGTAATGATGATACTGATGATAATAGAATAACTCCTTGCCCAATGGTTTTTAGCAAAGGATTAGCAAAGAAGAAGCTATATGATTGAAAACTGGCTACAAGTTCAGGCCCTGGATGGCTCTGCCACTGGTTATCATGTGGCCACAGGCTGGCCCTGTACCAGCCCCTCTCTAAGCCTCAGTTCCCTCATCTGTAAGTTGAAGATGATAATGCAGTCTATTTTAGAGGGTTGTTGCAAGGATTAAATAAATAATGCATGGTAAATACTCAGCACAATTTCTTTTTTTTTTTGAGACAGAGTCTCACTCTGTCACCCCGGCTGAAGTGCAGTGGCGCGATCTCAGCTCACTGCAACCTCCACCTCCCAGGTTCAAGCAATCCTCATGCCTCAGCCTCTCAATACAATTTTTCATGAGCATAAAACAGTATAATGCCTTGCACATAACCCATATTTAATAAACAGTAACTAATATTATATAAATTGTAAGTAGGATGATATAGTAACTGTATACTTGTTCTAAAGAAAGGCTGGATAAATTTCAGGGAACAATGCCTGATTTGGAGTCTCTGAAACAAAGACTTTATACTGTAACAGATCTCAGGACAGGGGCTTATTCAAACCATCATCAACAAAGGTCCTGCTGTGAAATCTCTCAGAGACCTCATTCACATTAGCTGGCGACCATGGCACCACTGCATACATATGCACAGTGTGTACATACCTACATCTCCACGGAGGGCAGCTGACAACAAACGTGGCATCTACTCTCTATGGTGTCTTTCCTCTAAGCTGTTTTTTAACGAGGGTAGCAAAATGACAGAAGAATCCAGGGGGATGGGGAGTCTTCACAGGACAGGAAGAAGACCATACAAATCCATAAACATTGAGCATCTGCTGTGAACCAGAAATCATGCCTTTCTTTCATGGTGCAACTTTAGTGGTGACTCTGTAGACATGATTTTGCTATTTGAGAGTAACTCCAGTCTTGTCTACAAGTTTACAGAGCTAACATCTGTGATTCTTCCCTTTCAGAAACAAATTTAACATTGTGGACACAGTTAAATTAGACCTGGCCAGAACGGGTATGACTGCAAACTGAATCATCTGAGGGCTGGCATGGTTCACCTGGGACTGAAGGAGAGTGGGCAAGGGAGGCTGGGTCTATATATGGCAAGCAATCTGTGATCAAATTCAGTCAGAAGCGCAAGCTTCTTGGCATGGCCTTCAACATGCTCTGTGATCTGGCTCCTTCTTCATTGCTCTCTACTCCCCCACATGCTCCCTAAGCTGCCATCATCCCATCCTGCATATAAAACCTGGTCCATACTGCCTGCCTTGTTGTTTCTACTCTGTATGGAACGTCCTTGACTCACTCACCTCCCAGACCAAACTGTAACTGTCTGTTTGCATTTATTCTTCCTCCTACACCAGGAGCTCCTGGACGGCAAGGAGTATATCCTGTTCACATCTACATCTGCAACCTCCAGCCCAGCGTTTACCAATAGAGAGCACAGAATTGAAGCCAGGTTTCAAATGGAATGCCTATTTCAAATGCTAGCTCTGTCCCTTACTAGCTGTGTGGCCTCGAGTAAGTTAACCTCTGTGTACTTCAATTTTTTCATCTGTAGAATGGACACAATAAGGCACTTACTTTACTGAGTTGTTGAGAGAATCAAATAATTGTATACATGTAGCGCACTTAAAATGCTCCTGGAACAGAGTAAGAACTAGATAAAGATTTATTATCGTGTTGTTGTTGTTGTTGTTGTTAAATATATGTGGAATAAAGAAAAGTGAAAAAGGAGCCAGGGTGGTGGCTCATGCCTGTAATCCCAGCACTTTGAGAGGCCAAGGCAGGTGGATCACTTGAGGTCAGGAGTTCAAGACCAGTCTGGCCATATCATGGTGAAACCCCATCTCTATTAAAAATACAAAAAGCAGCCAGGAATGGTGACATGTGCCTGTAATCTCAGCTACTCTGGAGGCTGAGGCAGGAGAACTGCTTGAACCTGGGAGGCAGAGGTTGCAGTGAGATTGCAGTGAGCCAAGATCGCACCACTGCACTCCAGCCTGGGTGACAGAAGGACACCCTGTCTAAAAAAAAAAAAAGTGAAAAAGGAAGGGAGATTGTGTGCCCTGCGGCTGCGCAAACTTCCAAATTCACATGCTGGCTCAGTCCTACACTGCTGGAGTGGACAGTGATACATAGCCCTCCACTATGTACCCATAAAAGGAGACAGCTTTCACTCTGGTTGGTATTCTTATTTCTTACCTGGGCTACCCATTCACTCCCACCAAAGCCAGCCACCTGAGTACTCTCCAACCCCACAGCAACACAGCATGGTATGCAAGAGGTACTGTTGCTCATACCCTTGCACCACAGCCCCCAGTGGGAGTTCTTGCTCCTAGAACATCAGCGCTGGGAGTTCAAGATGATCTCATCCAATATCACCTTATAACAGACGGGGAAAGGCAGGCATAGGAAAGGTGATGTGTTTGCACTTTGTTAGTACCAGGGATATAAATATATGTTACTTTTCACGCAGTCAACTTTGTAGGAGGTACTAAGAATACTATAATCGTAGTTTAAAGCAGGAAGTAACTTTAAAGTTTAGCTACTCTGGCACTTTTCAACCTCCACACTCTAGGGTGTCAAGATGTGATGTAAGCTCTGTTGCAAATATTCCATAATTCATTCGATGAATATTTATTGAGCACCTAGAATGTGCTGTACATTAGGGACATAAGTCAGATACCACCACCCCTGCCCTCAGGACTTCATGCACTAATGAGGAAGGGTGATAGTAATAATCACAAGCCTAATAGTAGGCTAATTGTTGCTTTTTTAATTTTCAGTTTTCTTTTTAGAGACAGGGTCTTGCTCTGTCACCCAGTGACACAATCATAGCTCACTGCATCCTTGAGCTCCTGGACTCAAGTGATCCTCCCACTTCAGCCTCCCAAGTAGCTGGAATTACAGGCATGAGCCACCACACTCAGTGAATTACGTTTTAAAATATACTAGAATCAACATCTCCACCTATATGCCACCTATATGTGCTCTCTGAGCGGGAAAAAAAGGCAGGGTTAGAGGTGGAAGAAGCAGTTACAGGTAGTGCCCTGGAAAAAGCCTACCCCCTGGGGTTGACCAGTGCAACAGTCTCACGTAGATCAACATTACCATTAGGCGGCTACCAAAGTAGAGAGACTGGAAACCACTGAACTAGCTCTGCCCGCCCCTACTTTACAGATAAGCAAACTGAGGCCTGAAGGGTTTAACTGACTTGCCCTGATAAATGGAAGAACGTTAAAATTCCGTTAATGGCTCACATAGCCTTCCTCCCCCAAACAGGTCCAAATCTCATCGCATGGCACATGATCTGATCCCTGCTCATTTCTGTAGCCCCATCTCTCAACATTCCACCTCCCACGCTATGATCCAGCCATACTGAAAGTCCTGAAAGGTCCTCTGCTTTGCCCAGAGATCTAAAGTCTATGGCCTGCAACCAGAGATCTAAAGTCTATGGCCCCTAAATAACTCCAGTTCATTTTCAGCACTCAGGACTCAGCTCGGGTTCATCTCCTCCAGAAAGCCCTTCCTCGGTGCCCCTCTCTACCTCCTGCAGCATTTCTACTTTCACACAGAAACACTCATCACATAATGTATTCATTCATTCAACAAATATTTATTGAGCAACTCCTATGTGCCAAGCACCTGTGGGTACAGCAATAAACAAAACAAAGCCCCTGCTCTCATGGAGCTTACATTCTAGTGAGGGAAACAGACAATAAACAGCAATACATAATATAATGCCAGGTAAAGTTTAGTATTATGGAAAAAAAAAAAATACCAAGGGCTGGAGACTGATGGGAAAGGTATCATCTAAAGAACTGACAAGAGTAAGCCATGCAAATAAATGAAAAAGGAGCATTTCAGGATGCAGCAGCAATGGCCCTGTAATGACCGCAATTATTCCTTTACTTGTGTTTTATTCCCTATTGAACTATAAAGTCCTTGGGCACAAGGGTCACATCTTAAATATGTTTGATTCCCAGGGCCCAGCAAAGAACTTGGCACCTCCACAGTGGACATTTACAGAATGAGTGAATGAACCTGGGCTGGGATGTATGAGTCCATCTGGCCCCATCTCTCCTAGCAAACAAGATCTGGCCTGCTTCATGTCTCTCTCTCCCATAGGGATAAGCTAAGTGGAGGCCCCACTTGGGCCAATCTGCCTAGCCTGACTCCATAGCCTGGTTTTATTAGCTGGATTCTCCCTTCATTAAGACCACGGCACTGACAAGTTGTCCAGTTGTACCTTTTCTAGCCCTCATATCTCTGGCCTGGACCTGGGACCCTGCCTAGAAACCAAGATACTTTAGAACTGAGAGCCTGCCCTTGTTTTTCCCGTTTCCCCAGCATGAAATTTCCCCTCTGAATCCCAAGCCCCAAGGCTGGGGGCCCAGACACTTGGAGTCAGACTTCCCCAGTGGCTAACCCCTGTCTACATGGAAGTTGGTTCTGCCTGATCCTTGACTTCCCTCCAAACCAAATGCACTTTTTCCTACTGGGACATCAACCCTCTGACTACATCAATCCTTTCTGTGCCCATCTCTCTGTATGTTCCAACTTAATGAAACCATTACCATACCAAACCATTACCATAGCCAAGGCACAGGACTAAGTACCGGAGTCCTCTGTTACCTGCGGCAGATCCCTGTCACCACTGGCTGTGTCCACACTCAGCTATCCTTAACCAAACTCCTGACACTCCTGAAAGCACATTAAATACCCTATATGCGGCAAATAAAGTCAAATGGCTTTATCCACTCAGCCAACTGCAATAGACACCTCTATAGTCACTGGTGCTTCATCCCATCCCCTGCCAGTCTAAAATGGGCTCGGGGATGATAACTCATGTCTTCATTCACCCTTTGATTCACCACTTACTGACATCTTCTGTATGCCAAGCCTGGAATATAAAATACGGTGCCTACACTGACGATGATGACAGTGGTAGTGCTGGTGGTGGTGATGATGGTGGAAGAAGTGAGAAAGGAGAGAGTGGTAACATAAGTTACCATTTATTGCAGACTTGTGCTATAAAACACTTAAGCAGTGAGTCTTCTAATGCTAACAAGATGATGAGATAAGTGAAATTGGCCTCACTTTACAGAGAAGGTAATAGGCTAAAGAGGTGAAGCAACTTACTCAAGGTCACACAGCTAAGTAGCAGAGTGTAGTGAGACCCTAGGCCTGTCTGCCTCCAAAATAAAAACTGTTCCTCTGCCCAAGAGTCACACAGCAAGTGCTAAACGAATATAACTTCAATGAAGAAGTGAGAGAGCGGGTCCGAGGCCCCAGGGGCTTACAAGCTGGTGGAGGAGACAGACATACACAGATCTACAAGCAGAGGCAAATGCTGATGGCTGAGACATATAAAGAGCTGCAGGGGAGCCAGAGGAGTGAGTGGCTAACTTGACCTGGAGGGGTCTGGGGGAGCCCTCTTGGAGGAAGTGATTTTGAGTGGGGGGTAGGCCTTGAAGGATGAGCGCTTTGCGGCTGACAAGCAGGCCCGAGCGTGGTGCACCGCAGGAGCTCAGCCCTCGCCCGCCGACCTGACCTGGGCCGTGCCGAGACCTCTGAGGTTGTCCTGTCCACCCCACTGTGCCTACGCGGCCGGGCCGGGCCTCACCTCCTTCCACTTGAGTTGGCGGATGCTGATCTTCAGGGCATCCAAGGAGGTCCTGGCCTTGGAGCTGTCCACGGTGACAGGCCGCTGGGAGCCGTTCTCGCCGGAACCATGGCCTGAGCTCCGCTTGCAGCTTCGGCCCTTGCCCCGGGGCTTCCCGTGAGGGCAGAGGCCCTGCACCGGCTTCGGCTTGGACGGGGGCAGCGTAGGCGGCGGCCGCTGAAGCACCTGGGTGTCCCCCTCCTCGGCCACTCTGGGCTGCGTCGGGGCCGGGGCCGGGGCCGGGGCCTTGGGCTGCTCCTCCCCTGCCTTGCGCTCCGGTTCCCCGGCCGCGCCCGCGTCCACGCGGACCTGTTCCGCCACCGTCTCCGCTGTGGCCTCGGCCTCAGCTTTGGCCGCCGCTTTGGCCGCAGCCACCGCCTCCGCCTCCCACCGGGCCGCCAGCTCACTCTCGGAGCTGCCCCGCCGCATGGCGCTCAGGGCTGGCGCCAGTGCCAGTGCCGCCGCCGCCGCCGCCGCCGCTCCGCCGCCCCAGCCCGCCACCAAACTGCCGCCGCTGCCGCCGCTGCCACGCTCTCCCCGCCCGAGCCCGTTGCCATGATCGCTCAGGCTCGGGTTGACAGCGGCAGTCACCGCCTCGAGACGGGGTCCGGGAAGGGACAATCGCCGGCAGAGCCCCGGCGACCTCATAGGCGAGGCTGCCCACGTGACCCTGCCAGTCACGGAGGCAGCGGCGGCCATGTTGGAAGAGGGCAAACAGCCGCCAGATCCCGCCCACCCCGCGGATGCGCTGGACTTCTGGGCCGCAGAACTCGGAGTGGCGAGGAGAAGCGGGAGAGCAGGTTGAGTCCGCATAGGGCTCCTGAGCCTGGGGACTGGGAGTAAAAACAGCTACCTCAAGCAGGAGGCTCAGTCCCCGCCAATCGCTGGTATAACTCTCGATAGGACGGAGAAGGAGCTCCCCAATGGTACCCTTCTCAGTGCGATGGCTGGGAACCTCTTCAGTGCGATGGCTGTGACCAGCCCAGGCCCTAGGGGAGCAGAGAGTGTTCCGCTGAAGAAACTCTCTGCTGGTCCTTTAAGCGCCCGCAGATAAGAGGGGAGGGACTTTTCCCCGTTCTCAGGGAGCTCCCGATGGGATGAGGAAGCCATGGGCATGGGTAAGCCCCCTACAGATTCCCACTCGAGTTGAGGATATTAACGATTTTTTCGTTTTCTTTTCTTTCTTTTATTTATTTATTTTTTTTAGACAGGGTCTCCCTCTGTCGCCCAGGCTGGAGTGCAGTGGCGCGATTTCGGCTCACTGCAGCAGCCTCAACTTCCAGAGCTCAAGCGATCCTCCAACCCCAACCTCCCGAGTAGCTGGGACTACACGAACGCACCACCATGCCAGACTAGGTTTTGTGTTTCTCGCAGAAACGTAGTTTCGCCATGTTGCCCAGGCTGTTCTCAAACTCCTGACCTCGGGTGATCGGTCAGCCTCGGCTTCCCAAAGTGCTAGGATTACAAGCGGAACCACCGCGTCCAACCTGACTGCTTTCTCTTTTCTTTCTTTCTTTCTTTTTTTTTTTTTTTTTGTTGTTGTTTTTGTTTGTTTTTGTTTTGTTGTTGTTGTTGTTACAGAGTTTCGCTCTCGTCGCCCAGGCTGGGATGCAATGGTGCGATCTCTGCTCACTGCAGCCTCTGCCTCCCGAGTTCAAGCGATTCTCCGGCCTCAGCCTCCTGAGTAGCTGGGATTGCAGGAGCCGGCCACCACGCCCAGCTAATTTTTGTGTTTTTAGTTGAGACGGGGTTTCACCATCTTAGCCAGGCTGGTCTCGAACTCCTGACCTCAGATGATCCACCTGCCTCAACCTCCCAAAGTGCTGAGATTACAAGCGTGAGCCACCAAGTTCAGCCTGATTGCTTTTTCTTCTATCACTTTTTTTATTGTGGTAAAATATGCATAACAAAATTTGCCATTTTAGTGTACATTTCAGTGGCATTCTGTACACTCACATTGTTGTGCAACCAGCACCACTATGGGTCTCCGGAACTCTTTTATCTTCCCAAACTGAAACTTTGTGTCTGTGAAACAATAAGTCCGGATTCCCTTCTGCCCTAGTCCCTGGGAAACACTATTCTACTTTCTGGCTATGAATTTGACTATTCCTGGCCCCTCATATAAGTGGAATCATGTAGTATTTGTCTGGCTTATTTCACATAGCATAATGTCCTCAAGGTTCCTCCATGTTGTAGCATGAGTCAGAATTTCACTCATTTTTAAGACTGAATAATATTTCATCGTGTGCATTCACCACCTTGTTTTTATCCATTCATCTGTCAATGGACATTTAGGTTGTTTCCACCTTTTGGCTATTGTGAAGAATGTCGGTTCACATTGATATACAAATACCTGTTTGAGCCCCTGCTTTCCATTTTTGGGAGTTGCCATCATTTTATTTATTTTTTTTTTTTTTGTTTTTTTTTTTTTTTTTGAGACAGAGTCTCGCTCTGTCGCCCAGGCTGGAGTGCTGTGGCTGGATCTCAGCTCACTGCAAGCTCCACCTCCCGGGTTTACGCCATTCTCCTGCCTCAGCCTCCCGAGTAGCTGGGACTAAATTAGCTGGGAGTACAGGCGCCCGCCACCTCGCCCGGCTAGTTTTTTGTATTTTTTTTTTTTAGTAGAGACGGGGTTTCACCATGTTAGCCAGGATGGTCTCGATCTCCTGACCTTGTGATCCGCCCGTCTCGGCCTCCCAAAGTGCTGGGATTACAGGCTTGAGCCACCGTGCCCGGCCTGGAGTTGCCATCATTTTAAAGCTAAACCAAGGAGAAAGCTCTCCCCTCCCGCCTGAGGGAGCCACATTTGTTTTTTTAGGAAGTGGGGTTGAGAAGGTGTAACAGCGCCCCAGACTGACCACAGCGGCCAGGACTGCACACAGGGGAACTTTGCCTCGCTCGGCACTATAGGGTGAAAGAAGCACAGAAGTTGTCAAGAAACGTGGCCCCTCTTCCTCTCTCATCTCCCCAGGTGTCTTGTTTCTTTGCTTTAGTCCAGGGGTTTCACTTGCTGAATAAACTGCCTTGAAATGTCCTAGTCATAAACTTAAGAGGTCCAAACCTCCTTTTTAGCAGCAGAGGGCGCTCGCTTCTGTTCCCTTCATGACTTTATTTCAGAGTTTCTGTAAGTATGGTTGTCTGGGCACTTGCATGGGAGCAAACTGGGGTGTTTATTTAAAATGCAGGCTCCTGGACCCCACCCCCAGAGACTTTGATGCAGCACATCTGGGTAGACCAGGGAATCTGCATGTTAAGTTAGCTCCTCCTCTGATTCTAAGGCAGCGGAGGCAAGAACCACTCATGGAGTCTGTTTCAAGTCCTCTGGAAATACTTGGAGCTGTCCGTGGTACTAGTAAGAAGGCCTCACTGTCCCCCCATGTCTCTCCACGAACCTACCCCCAGATCCTGTCCCTCCTCCTGGTGTCCGTGATCTCAGCAAGTGGCACCACCTTCATTCAGTCATCCATGCTTGAAATTTGCTCTTATCCCTCTCCCTGGCCTGCTAAAGCCAGTCTATCGCCAAGTATTAGAGGTTTTATATTGAGATCTCGCTCTCTGGGCCAAGTGCGTTGTCCCACGCCTGTAATTCCAGCACTTTGGGAGGCCAAGACAGGCGAATCACTTGAGGCCAGGAGTTTCAAACCAGCCTGGCTAACATGGTGAAACCCCATCTCTACTAAAAATACAAAGAAGGCCGGGCGCGGTGGCTCATACCTGCAATCCCAGCACTTTGGGAGACCGAGGCAGGCGGATCACGAGGTCAGGAGATCGAGATCATCCTGGCTAACACAGTGAAACCCCGTCTCTACTAAAAAATACAAAAAATTAGCCGGGCGTGGTGGCGGGCACCTGTAGGCCCAGCTACTGGGGAGGCTGAGGCAGGAGAATGGCGTGAACCTGGGAGGCGGAGCTGCAGTGAGCCGAGATCGCACCACTGCACTCCAGCCTGGGCAACACAGCTAGACTCCGTCTCAAAAAAAAAAAAAAATTAGCTGGGCAGGATGGTGTGTGCCTGTAATCCCAGCTACTCAGGAGGCTGAGGCACAAAACTCATGAACCCAGGAGGCAGAGGCTGCAGTGAACAGAGATCACGCCACTGCATGCTTAGGCAACAGAGCAAGACTCGAGAGAGAGAGAAAGAGAGAGAGACAGAAAGCTCCTCTTTCTTGTCTATCTCTATCATCACTGCCCCAATTCAGGCTTCTACCGTTAGCCTGCCTCCAGTCTCTGCCACACACCCACCCATTCTCCACCCCAGACCTGCCACTCTCCTGCTTAGAAACCTCCCCTGGTTTGTGACCATCTACAGAGAAAGTCCAAGAACATTGATTGTCCTAAGAGGCCCTTCCTGATTACAATTTCTGAAATCACCCCCCATCTCCCTGCCCCTATGCCTTTGTAAACACTGTTCCTTCTGTTTGGACTTCCCTTCTTCCTGTCTCTTCTTAGACAAACTTTTCCCAGTGCTCCAGGCAGAAATAGTTACTCTTTGTGCTCTTCTATTCACACCCATAATTATCCACAACTCTCAACCCTGGTCTGTCTGTCACACTATCTAGAAATCATCTCAGCCTCCATTATTAGTCTGGGCAAGAACAAATCTTGTCTGATTCATCTCTGTATCCCCATCTCCTGAGTCTTGAACACAGTGGCCCTTGCTTTGTTCATGGTAGTATGAACAAAGTAGTATGGATGTATTAATGAATGAGTCATTTTCAGCCTCATATGTCAAATCTGTAAGGACAATCCCATATAGAAATATTCATTTTGGCTTCACATCCTGAGACCTCTTCTGCTTCAGGGCCTTTGCACATGCCCTTCCCGCTGCCTTTCCTTAGATCTCTGGCTACTGCTCCTTCAGCATTCAGTATAAATGATACATCTGCACAGATACCTCTGATCTCTCTAAGTCAGACTTATTCAGATGAAATAATGATGCAAGAGAGGAAAATAGGAAGTATCTTGAGGGAATATATGATTAAGTGCCAATGAGGCAAAGAGTAAAAAATAAAATTCATCCAGTAGCTCAAGAAATAGATAATTTACTGTGAATTAGAAAGCCAGACCAGGCTTCCTATAAAAGAGAGACTATAAACTGAGTATTCGAGGTGGAATAGGAATCAGGTCAATAGAAAGTTAGGCGGGGTAGTCATTGCAGAACTATGGATAGGGCTGCTGCAGTCATGCAAGGGACCTTGTGGTCGTTGAAATCCAGTGGGTGCAAAGCCTCACCCATCAAGGCTTTGTCCATGGGATGGGGGTGCTTTTGCCCATTGACTTAAAGACTCCCAGGGCTCATGGAGGCCCTGTACCGAGAGGGAAGGTGAGGAAAAGGTGAAGCAAGATTTAAGAAGGGGATAATCATCTACTTCTTCAAGGGCGCAGGAAGCAGACTGGACCGGTTGAAACACAAGCCTTGGAGGAAGGGAGAAAAGAAAGGAAACAAGGCCCACTTGAGCCCGACTGTCAGGTCTTTGAATACCATGGCATCCTTGACTTCTCGGAAATTCTAACGTGTTAGTGGAAAATCCAAACCCACACGAGACTCCTCCAAGAAAAGCTTCAGCTGTGTCTGCTAAGAAGTAAAAGCAGGTTGGATTTCAGGACTAGGATTACTTCCAAAAAATACACAAATGTGAAAATAAAGTTCTCTGGGAGTTCTCTCCTTTTCCTTCCCAGCACTCAGTATAGTTTACAGTTGGAGTGTTACTTGTTTGTTTAGTTGTTATAGCCTGTCTTGCCAGCCAGGGTCTGGGTACCAGAATATAAAGGGTGCATTGTTCTTGTTGACCACAATATCCCAGTGCCTAGTTCAGTGCCTGGCAGAGAGTAGGCATTCTGGAACTGTTTCTTGAATGAATGAATGAATGAATGAATGAATGAATGAATGAATGAAAAATTAGACTGCTCAGATATTCAACAATTAAAAAATGGTTAAGTGAATTACAGCAAATGCTGTCAATGACAGCTTCAACCGCTTAGGAAAATGTTGATGATGTAACATTAAGGGAACTGGTGCAAGCATTGCAATTACAATGCTTAAAAAATGCTCTGCGTAAACAGGGCCTGAAAGAATATAGAGACAAATGAGAACAGCTGTGGTGCTGGAGACATGCGATCTTGCTTAAAAATTTCCACTCAGTTTTGCCAAACCGTAACAACCTTGTGGCTTTTCATATCCTTGAACCCTGAAATCAGTCTCATTTCTAGAGATTGCTGATAAGAGTCGGAAAGACAAAGCTTTAGGTAGTAATCTGTTACTGGTGAGTAACCTCTCTGCGACAGGCACTGTCCTAAGCATTTTGCATACATCATGTCATTTAATCTGTAAAACAGCTCTGGGATGGGTCCCATTGTTAATCACATTTTACAGATGGTGAAGGAAATTGCTACTACTCTGAGAAGAGAAGGCACTTGCCCAAGTCACAGCTAGTAAAGGCAAAGACAGGATTCAAACTCAGAGTCGTCTGACACCAGCACCAGGTCCCGACACCCACACTCATTTCCACACCAAGCCTTTGTCCACAAAAATACTCAACATACATTTAAACATCAGCGAGTTTAATCCTCAGCTCTGTGAAAATTATATGCAGAGAAAAACACTGGAGACAAATATGCCAAAATATTAACAGTGGTTATTCTGGGTGATGGAATTAAGGGTGACTTATTTTCTTCCTTATTCTTTTCTATAATTTCCACATTTTCTACAATGAGTATGCATTGCTTTGATAACTGGAAAATCAATGTACTTTTAAATTAAAATTTTACCTTAGTTGTTGTTATTTCTCAATGCTCAGAGCGTTCTTTCTGTAATAGAAGTCTGACCATGTCAGTCCTCTGTTTAAAACCCTCCTGGGGACCCCTGAAGCTATGGGAAGGAGCTTGTTTTGTTTTTGTTTTTGAGACAGGGTCTCACTCTGTTGCCTAGGCTGGAGTGCAGTGGCACGATCTCCACTTACTACAACCTCTGCCTTCTGGGTTCAAGCGATTCTCATGCCTCAGTCTCCCGAATGGCTGGGACTATAGGCGCTCACCAACACATGGGCTAATTTTTGTACTTTTAATAGAGACAAGGTTTTGCCATGTTGGCCAGGTTGGTCTCAAACTCCTGACCTCAAATGATCCACCCATCTCGACCTCCCAAAGTACTGGGATTACAGGCTTGAGATACTGCGCCCAGCCGGGAAGGGGCTGGTTTTGACACTGACCTCATCATGTCTTTATCACTCCCATCTCATCTACATCCCAACACCTTGTCTCTTTCCCCCAGATGGACTTGCTGTAAAATGAACTTTTACACTTGTCAAAGTCAATTGACTTTTTAAATTTTTAAATGGACGTTAACAGCTGTAAAAGTCCGTTTTACAGCAAATCCATTTGTGGGGAGAGACAAAAGAAACAAACAGTCTGGGAGAGAGGGGTGTGGGCAACTTTTACCCCAGTTGGCTGTTTCTGCCCTGTTAGTATCTGGGGTCGCCACCAGGTGGCGCCTGAGGTCCAGTTTTAAGAAGAAGAAGGCTGACGCGCATCTGAATCGCGAGCTCTGCCTAGCTCAGCTTGCGATTTTTGCACCTCTAGGCTTTTGCCACTATTGCTCCCACTGCCTGGTGCACCCTCCCTCGCAGGTCACCTGGCCCAATCCGCTCAGTTTATCCTTCAGGCCCAGCTACAAAATCTCCTTTTCTTAGGGTATGGCTGAGCTCCCGGGGGCACCCAGTTCCTGGAAGGGGGCGTGGCCGATTTTAATGAATGAGCAAAAGGCGTCATGTTCAGTTTCAGGTTAACTTTTTCTCTAATAGGTTGTTTCTTTCTTATTGTCAATAGTAGCCATTGTTCATGGAGCACATCTGTATGTCAAGCCTCGTTGTGTATTTAGACATTTAATTGAGCGTTATTTTCCCCACAGCACAGTTTAGCCTGGGGGCTGAGCATGAGTTCTGAAGCTGACAGCCTGGGTTCAAGTCTCATCTCTCCGGCTTCCTGGCTGATTATACTTAGGTAGGTTACCTGGCTTTTCTGTGATTCTCTCCTCACTGTGAAAAGGTGAAAATGATAGTGCCTACCTCCCAGTGTTCCTCTTACTTTGAGGATTAAGTTAGCCACCACATGGAAAAGCATTTAGAACAGAAACGGCGGGCACATATCAAACCCTCAAGTAACCTGTTGATCTCTGTTAGACCCCTATGTTCCTCTTGGCTTTATGATTCTCTAGAAAGCAGTGCCATCCCCTCCTCTTGGATCTGCTTGTATGACCTCTCCACCCCATGCTAGGCTGTATTTCCCTGTCCCCACAGACCAGGAGTTCCTGGAGGACTGGGCTGTGGTTCATTCAGTCCCCTGGGCCCGCAGCACAGGGCCCAGCACAGAGTAAATTGCACTTACGGAATTGGATTATGAATTATTTAGCCTGGGCATTGTTGCCTTAGGTTTTACAGTTCTGTATCTACAGGTATGTCAAGGGGTATAGGGGTGAAAGAGGAAATTACCAAAACAAACAGAGTTTTGACATTTTTATTGAAAGATAATATACGCACAGAAAAGTTCGATGGATTTTCATAAACTGAAAAGACCCATGAAACCAACACCCAGATCAAAAATCAGAACATTCCCCAGCACCCTGGAAGCCCCACCCTAGGGTAATTGCTTTCCTGACTTCTAATAGCATGGATTAGTTTTGTTTAAAATAAGATACATTTTAACTGATTCCCTTGCACCACTGCACTCCAGCCTGGGCAACAGAGGGAGACTAAAAAAAAAGACGCATTTTAACTGATTCCAAGTTTTAAGAACCCACACCATACATTATCTGCTTGGGTGGAGAGGCATAAGGCCAGAGGCTATTTTCAAACACAACAGCAGACAGTGGGACCCGCAGTGACCAAAAAGCCCACTGGGGTGGGGCCCTGCTTCATGGCTTGCAAAATGCCACATGATGTCTGTACACTGAGTACCCCTTTCCACTTCTGCACACCTATGTGTCCATTCTGTGTGTGGAAGTCAAGGAGGGATGTCCCAGAGGAGGGGAGAGGGACAAGAGCAGGGCACCTAGTAGAACCGATCACTCAGGGAAAGGCCCTGACAGGTGCACTAGGGCCTGGGTGACAAAGTGAGACCCTGTCTCAAAAACAAAAACAAAACAAGCTCCTTCCCATAGCTTCAGGGGTCCCCAGGAGGGTTTTAAGCAGAGGACTGACATGGTCAGATTTGTATTTCAGAAATAACACTCTGCACATTGAGAAATAAAAGCAAGTTAACATTTATTGTTCTAAACCCTTTGCATGGATTATCGAGTTTATGGCTCACAGCAGCTGAGGAGGTAGACAGCATTGGTCTCCCCCATTTTATAGATCGGGAAGCGGTACAAGGAAAGTAAGTGGGTGCCCAAAGTCACTCAGCTGGAAGTTTTGGAGCTCATATGCCAACCCGGGCCCAGAGGCTGACCCTTAGCTTTATTCTGCCTTGGAAGAGGGCTCAGGGGCAGGATCAGGGTGAGGAGACCAGTGAGGAGTCTACTGCAGTTAAGCAGCCCAGGGGTGGTGGGTGGGGGCTGTGGGAAGGGGACCACGATGGGAGGGAACTGGGGTCCTTCCTGCTGCTCAGGCACATCAGCATTGCCCTTTCCTCAGGCACCAGGAACTTGGCCAGGGCTCCCCTCTCACCAACCTAATTTCAGAGACTCCCAGTTTCCTCCTCCTCCCTCCTCATTGTCCCCAAAAGACTCATCCTTTCAATGCTTTCACTTTGCCAAGGAAGACGCTTGGGAGAGGGCAGTAAGTCTGGGGTCCCACAGTCCTGGTCTCTGCCCTGGGGCTCCTCGACTTCAGGAAAGGGCCTCTGGAAGCACTGGGGAGCCTGCCCCCCTCTAGTTATCATCATGAGGGTGAGTGGGGGTGATCCCAGCTTCCTTCCCCCTGGGCCTCTTCCTCCAGGGTATCCCTCTCCCTGGGAGATTAGCTTGAAGCTGCCATCAGCCTCGAGGCTGGCACCCCCTTGTCTTGGGGGGAAGAATGGCCACTAGAAGACCTCCAGACTAGCAACACCTCACGTGGAGCCCTTGCCCTGGGAAGTCTCCTGGAGAAGGCTGATAAAAGACAGAGGTACCTTTGGGCAGCCACACCTGGCACCTGGCAGACAGACATACCTGAGGGGCAAGCCAGAGGGAAGTGAAAATAGCTTTAGGGAGAAATTAGAGCTGCAGTTGGAGGCCTAATTTTGTCTGCTCTGAGAAAGAGCCCTAGGAAAGAAAGGAAGAGAGAGAGGAGTGGCAGGAGGGAAGGATGGAGGGAAGGAAGAAACTTACATTTGCTTAACACTTCCAGTATATTGGGAACTTGATATAAACAAACCTTCACAGCAAGATTATAAGCCTCCATAGTGTAGAGAAGGAATCAGCAAACTTTTTCTGTAAGGACCATATAATAAATATCTTAGGCTTTGTAGGTTCTGTCACAACCACCGAAGTCTGCCATTATCGTGAGAAACCAGCTACAGACACCATGTAAATAAATGAGCTAGCATGGCTGTGTTCCAAACTTTATTTACAAAAACAAGCACGAAGCTTGGTGCAGTGGCTCAGGCATGTAATCCCAGCACTTTGGGAGGCCAAGGTGGGAGGATCATCTGAGGTCAGGAGTTTGAGACCAGCCTGACCAACATCAAGAAGCCCTGTCTCTACTAAAAGTACAAAATTAGCTGGGTGTGGTGGCTCATGCCTGTAATCCCAGCTACTTAGGAGGCTGAGGCAGGAGAATCACTTGAACTCGGGAGGCGGAGGTTGCAGTGAGCCAAGATCGTGCCACTGCACTGTAGCCTGGGCAACAAGAGCAAAACTCCATCTCAAAATAAATAAATAAGCAGGAAAGATCCTCAATATCATTCACCATCAAGGAAATGCAAATCAAAACCACAGTGAGATACTGCTTCCCATCTACTAGGATAGTTAGAATCAAAAAGACAGTAAGTGTGAGGTTGCAGAGAAACTGCAGCTCTCATACTGCTGGTGGAAATGCAAAATGGTGCTTTGTTACCAGTCTGGCAGTGCCTCAAATGGTTAAACATAGAGTTACTATATGACCCAGTGACTCTACTCCCAGGTGGAATGAGAATCCAAGGAAAGTGAAAACGTGTGTCCACACAAAAACGTGTACATAGATATGCATAGCAGCACTATGTATAATAGCCCAGAAGTGGAAACAATCCAAATGTCATCAAGTGATAAATGGATAAATAAAATGTGGTACAGCCATTCAATTACATATTATTTAGCAATAAGAAGGAATGAAGTAGGCCAGGTGCAGTGGCTCACGTCTTTAATCCCAGCACTTTGGGAGGCCGAGGCAGGTGGATCACCTGAGGTCAGGAGTTCCAGACCAGCCTGGCCAACATGGTGAAACCCCATCTCTACCGAAAATACAAAAATTAGCTGGGCATGGTGGTGTGCACCTATAGTCCCAGCTACTCCAGAAGGTGAGGCAGGAGAATCACTTGAATCCAGGGGTCAGAGGTTGCAGTGAACCGAGATAGTACCACTGCACTCCAGCTTGGACAAGACAGTGAGACTCTGTCTCAAAAAAATAAAAATAAAAAGGAATGAAATAATAGATAATGTAAGAAATTTATCAGTATATAATGATACTAATTTCCAAATTGAACAAGCCCGTTGTGTATCCAGCCCAGAAAATAGAATAGGTGCATGCCAAGCCACATCATGTTAAATTTTGGTACACTGAGAAAGATAAAATCCTAAATATATCCAGAGAAAGAAAGTAGGAGGAACAGTGAAAACACAAGGAATGGGAAACAGAATGACATGAGATTTCTCCACAACACAGAATCTAGAAGATAGTAGAACAGTGCCTTCAAAATTATAAGTCAAATGATGGAGAATTCTATACCCAACCAAACTATCAAGTATGAAAGTAGAATAATTTTTTCAGACATTCTAGGCCTCAAAAATTTATATTCCAAGTACACTTTTGAGGAACAACTGAGAATGTGCTCCCCCAAAATGAGGGAGTAAAATGAGAAAGAGGAAGACTTGGGATTCAGAAAGTAAGATTTATAGCAAACATGGAAATTGTTTTTAAAAAGGAATAAAGTACTGATACACGAACCTTGAAAACATTATGCTAAATGAAAGGACTTCAGACACATAAGACCACACATTGTATGATTCCATTCATATAAAATGTCCAGAATTGACAAATTTACACAGAGAAAGTAGATTAGTGGTTTTCTAGGGATGGGGGACATGGGGAAAATGGAGAGATGGTTAAGAGGTACAGGGTTGGCCAGGCGCGGTGGCTCACACCTGTAATCTGAGCATTTTGGGAGGCCGAGGTGGGCAGATCACGAAGTCAGTAGATCGAGACCATTCTGGCCAACATGGTGAAACTCATTCTCTACTAAAAAAAAAAAATACAAAAAATTAGCCAGGCGTGGCAGTGGGCGCCTGCAGTCCCAGCTACTGGGGAGGCTGAGGCAGGAGAATGGGGTGAACCCGGGAGGCAGAGGTTGCAGTGAGCCGAGATCGCGCCACTGCACTCCAGCCTGGGCGACAGAGCGAGACTCTATTTCAAAAAAAAAAAAAAAAAGAGGTATAGGGTTTCCTTTTCAGGATAATGAAAATAGATCGTGGTGGTGGATACACAGTCTTGAATATACTAAAAACCACTGAATTGTACATTTAAAGACATGAATTGTATAGTATGTGAATTATATCTCAATAATGCTTTTGTAAAAAGATCAGGCACTGGGGCACATTTGATCCACCCACCAAAGTTTGCTGACCCCCAATGTGGAGTAGTCAGACTGCCTGGGTTGGAATCTATGCTCTTCTTTACAACCCTGGGCAAGTTGTATAACTTCTCTGTCCCCTGCTTTCCTCATCTAAAAAGTGGAGTGGGGCCAGGTGTGTGGTGGCTCACACCTGTAATCCCAGCACTTTGGGAGGCCAAGGTGGGAGATTCACTTGAGCCCAGGGTTCAAGACCAGCCTGGGCAACATAAGGAGGCCTCATCTTTTAAAAATGTTGTTAATGAAAATTAAAATTGGAGTGATAACAATAATATCTCAGAATTATGTTGTGCAAAGTAAGTGAGTTGAAATATGCATGGAGCCTGCACAAAAATGCTCTACAAATGCTGGTGATTACTATGGTTTCCATTTTAGAACTGAGGAAACTGAGGCTGAGACAAAGGAAGGCTTTTATTCAGCCACACAGTGAGTAAGTGACAGATTTGAAGTTCAAGCCTCAGTCTGTCCAGTGCTAAGTCTGTGTTTTTTCCATTCCACCATTCTATTATACTGTCACCTCCTGGCCATGTCCTAACTCACTGAGAGACCCTGGCATGGCCCTGCATCCTCTGGCCTTTCATTTCCTCCATGCCAAATGAAGAGTTTGGCACAGATGTCCCTTGTATTAGTCTGTTTTCAGACTGCTATAAAGAACTGCCTAAGACTGAGTAATTTATAAAGGAAAGAGGTTTAATTGACTCATAGTTCAGCATGGCTGAGGAGGTCTCAGGAAACTTACAATCATGGCGGAAGGCAGAGGGAAAGCAAGCACCTTCTTCACAAGGTGGCAGGAAGGAGAATGAACGTGGGAGGAACTACCAAATACTTATAAAACCATCAGATCTCGTGAGAACTCACTCTCATGAGAACAGCACGGGGGAACCACTCCCATGATTCAATTATCTCCACCTGATCTCTCCCTTGACATGTGGGGATTATGGGGATTACAATTCAAGATGAGATTTTTGGTGGGAACACAGCCAAACCGTATCACCCCTTAAGAGCTCTGTTATATATGACATTTTACAAATTGGTAAAGAAGATGATATGGAAATGCCATGTCTTTGGCCAGGCTCCATGCACCAGGCATTCCTGTGCCATCACCACTAAGCCTAGGGGATGATTTCCCGTCTCCCTCACTGGACTGTCATACCAGCCATCGGAAGAAGAGGAGATGCACCATACTCTATCTACAGGTAACAGAATAAAGGCTAGGCTTGTGCAGCAGTAAGCTGGAAAGAAAATAACTGAGAACATGATACCGTCTTAGATTCTCCAAGCACTCTGTGAAGGCAGAGAATAAACATTGAATTTCAAACAACTTTTCCTAAAAGGTCAAGAGAAATTGAAAGCAACCGCACTCTCCTAACAACAGCCTTCTCTGGAGAGCTGTCAGGGTTTAAAAATATTTTACAAAGTAATCATCTGCATGCAATCAAGAAAGATGCCTCACTCAGGTCAAGAAGCAGGGGCTGTTGAAATGTGTCAGTGGATTTGTGCTACGAAAAACCCACCACTGATAGCTCAATTCTAACCTAACTTTGGAAAGCAAGTTAAAAGTAAAAGTAAAAATAAACAAAGGAAAATCAATCCCAAGTCTTCCCAAGTGGGCCAATTTGAGAAGAAATCCTTTTCCTTGTTGGTTTAATAGGTGAACTGGATGGACAAGATAAAGGTAATAATGCATGCTCCTGCACCTGTACATGGCCTTCCAGGCGCCTCAGGCTCAACAGATGCTTCCTTCACTCCAGCCTTCTGTGCCAAGGCCTGTGCTGGGAGCTCCACACAGGAATGAGTAAGATAAGGCCCCTGGGGCCTGGTAATGCTCTCTGTCCACCATGAGGCCAGGTGCATCCATAAATAACAGCAGAGCTTGAAGTGATATAATAGACAAACAGGGCGGTCAGGTTGGGCCTCTTAGCCAGGGTGAGGTGACCTTTGAATGGGCTCCCGCAGCAGGGAGAGCTCACCAGGCAGATGGGGAGGGGTGGGGAGGCTTTCTAGGCGGGGGGGGGGGGTGGTGCGGGGCTGGCTCGTGCAAAGACAGAAGTGTGAATCAGCCTGGTGCAGGTGGCTAACAAGAATAGTGTTATGTGGGACATCCATATAAAGCAGTGGATGGGGGAGGCTGCGGAGGCAGGCAGGGCCAGTGAGTGACACAGGGTCTTGCAAGCCTAAGGAGTGAGTGTGAGCAAAAGCCTGAGCTCAGCCGTGGGATATTGAGGGTTTGGAACCAGAGCAGGACAGGACTAGATCGAGCTTTTCCGTGTGTTTCTGGCTACTGAGTAGAGAAAGACTTGGAGGGAAGGAGTCTGGAGGCAGCTGGCCAGAGCCTGAACTAGGCATTCACTCATTCAACACATGTTCATGGAACACCCACTGCATGCCAGGCACAGTTCCGGTGTGGGGCAGTTTGGACCGTGGGGAACAAGAGAAGGGCACAGACCTAGAGATGTCTGGGAGGTAAAGTGGGAGGTGAGGAAGGGGTAGAAGTCCAGGGGACTCCCTGGCTGTGGCTTGCCCAACTGAGGGATGGATGGAGGTGTTATTGCCTAAAATGGAACCAGAAGGAGATGCAGGTTTGGGAGACAACGGTGAGCTCAGTCTTGGAGTGTTGCATTTGAGATGTCTGCGGAGCAGTGGAGACCTCTCCCAGCCTATATTTCCGTCAATGCTGTGGGACAATAGCCTGGATGCTGGGGTTGTCAGATATTGTCCCTGTCTTCAACTTTCCCTGGTCTATATTTCTGGAACCAGAGAAGCTCCAGGGATGTGCCCAGGCAGAGTGGGAGAAACCTGTGGGAATTTGCTTGTTCAGAGGAGACAGGATGGGAGAGAGAGGAAGCCGGGCGGGGCTGAGGAATCTGGGGGAGGAGAGATCTTCGACAGTCTGTAAGCCTCCAGAGGAAGACATGGGGCAAGAGGACAGACTGACCTTCCAGCCTCAATTTTCTGTCTGTAAAAAGGATTGATAATATTGTTGAGAATTACACCAGACCGTTCAGGTAAAATTGCTGGCAAGAGACCAGGTCCATAACCTCCGATCTCTAAGTGACTGATGTTTTTATTAGCTTGTTGGGCCCGGAGGCAGCTAAGGCCCGAGCCCAGAGGTTTGGGGATGCATATTCAGCCCCAGGCCAGGAAGAATCTTAAAAAGCCAGGTGTCCCGGGAGGGAGCAAGGAGAAAGGGAGAGGAGTCAGGGAGGCCAGAGCAGATCAGCTGGGTGCCCCCATCACCAGCCCCCACTCCTGGTGAGGGCCTGAATCTGCATGCTACCACTGATCCTCTCTTCCCCCTAACCTTGGAGCCAGGAGCCTGTGCAGAGTGAGGCAGGGAGGTGGTAGGGTATACTGGGAGAGCCAGGAGGCAACAGAGGCCGGCAAGAGGAACGCAGCTGGAGGGCACTGGCATGCAGAGAGGAAGCCTAGTGCGGGGACAGCTTGGGCACCCTAGGGGTGAAGGCCCCGTCTTTGCACCAGGAGGAAGAGGTCCAGTGAGGAACTGCATAGCGGCCAAGGCCTGTCCTACCTGGCCCTGCCTTAGGCAGGCTGCCCTCAGATAGGGGGAAGTGACTAATCCCCTAGCACCACCACCTTCAGGGATACCCAGTCCCAGAGTCCCAAAAAGATAGGCCAGGTTCGGCAACAACCCGCCACCACCATCTCAAAATACAGCCTTTCCAAGAAAACCACCCAAACCAGTTCAGGGCATGTCCCTAACAGGTGGATAGAGATACCTGGCCACTGGCTTCCTGGGCCCAGCTTTGGCCTGGTCCCCAGGGAAAGGGTGCTTGAGGACTGGGGTTTCTAACCAGCCCCATGTTATTGCCCACCTGTTATGGAGTGTGGGCGGGGCTTGAAGAGGAGCCCCCTGCATGGGGGTGCCAGTGACATACAGGCCCTGTGTCTGCTAATACCGCTCACTTTCTCCACTCCCCTGACCTCTTCCCATTCCTGGTTCTAACATGAGGGTCAAATCTATTTGGAGGTCAAGGTGAGGCAGCAGGAGAGACCTTTCAGGTTCCTCCCAGCACCCCAGGCCTCTGTTGCATTCAGCAAGCACACACTTGAGCCAGGCACTTGGACACAGACAAATCCTCTTGCCCACACTGGCCCCCAAGCATCACACTTCCATTCTCCTGGGCTGCCTCTCCACCAGTGTCTGCCTGTGGGAGTCCTATCCATCCTGCAAGGATGGGCTTCAAGGCTACCACCTCCAGGAAGCCTACCCTGACTACACCTCCTTTTCTCTCCGTATGTCTGCCTGAGCCAGAATGATGCTCCCTCCTTTGAGCTCCTGCATCCCTTTCTCTGACCCTGGTCTCAAGTTTATTCTTGGCAGGGCAGGCTCCCCCAAGAGGCCATGAGTGCTGAGAGCAGACCCGGTCTCAGTTGTAGCAACGGGGGATGCTTTTTCAGCACCTCCTGGGCACTGGGTGCTATGTTTGTGTGACGTGCTCCACCTCACTGACATTGACCCTTCACTCAGTGCTGTGAGGTGGGCGCTGAGACCATCTCCATTCTACCGTAGAGAAACTAGGCCCCTGCTTGACAAGCCAGTTATGAGAGCAGGGACCTTATCTGCCTCACCCGGAGAAAATAAGAATTGGTGGGGGCCCGGTCAGCTGTTCTGCAGCTCTGCCCAGTGCCATCTGCCCGGACCCCACTCTGCTGCCAACCAGCTCTGCTCCACCTGCTCTTCCAAGCTTCAGCCTCTATTATCTGAAGGGCCCCTGGCCAGCTGGGAGCCTCCCTCCCAGGGCATGGTGTAACCTGGAATTCCTCTCAGCTGGGGACAGCTGGATCTGGGAATTTCAGGATCACCCCACCTGGCCCATGGCAGCCATGGTGGCTGGCCAGGCTGTGTCCCCCCAGCCCACATCTATGCCCTGCTGCCCAGCCTTGGAGCTGCCACCTGCTTTCAGGCGCCAAATGGCTTGTGCTTTGGGGACCCCAGGTTCAGTTGGTCACAACTCTGGCTCCCAGAAATACCTTAAGGTGGCCCATGGGCCCTGGATGATCTGTTCCCCCACCCCCTTCAACCCCCATCCTCACATTCCATTTCCCAGCCATTGCTCCAAGCACCAGTTCCTCCCACATGCTGGCTTCTCTCCTCAGGGTCATGACACCCAAAGCTTCCTCTTCCTGGCCAACTCCCTCACCCTCCAGGTCTCTGCTCCAAAGTCCCCTCCTCAGGGAGGCCGACCCTGAACCCCGGAGTAGATCTCCCAGCGCCCTGGGCCTTCTTGCTGTCCTCATCACTTGACGTGACATTTGAACAGCCTCCCCCATTGGTGTGAGTGAGCTCCGTGAAACAGGGCACTGGTTCCTCCTCCGAGCCCAGCACAGTGCCCGGCACACAGTAACCATGCTGAGGACAGGACGCGCAGGCTCCTGGGACACCTGGGAGGGAGGGAGAGAACATTTTTAAGTGAAGGTTGGAAAAAGCAGCCCACAGGACTGGCACCTGAGCTCACACCCAGGTGGGCAAGGCAGGAAGGGCATTCTTGAGGAAGGGAGCAGCCTGGGCAAGCGGTCAAGGACGCCCCGTTATGGTCCCCAGCAGACAGATGAGAGACCTGAGCCTTGGCTGGGTTCCACCACCTGCCCAAGCTGGCCCAGTTAGCAGCAGGGCCTGAGTTCAAATTCAGTCAGATTCCACTGGCTACGTCTCCCACCCTGGCCCATCTGGCACCCTGGCCCACCACCTGCACCACCCTCCAGCTGCAGTCCATAGCATGACTCCGGAGAAAGTGCCTGAGCCCCCATGAAAAAAAAAAAAAAAAGCAATATTCCAGGCTGAGCCTCAGACCACAGCTGCCAAGGAAGCCAAACAGAATTCAGGGAGAAAGGAAGTTCTGGCCAGTGGGCTGTAGTCCAGGCCTGGCAAAGGGATTGGGGCCCCTGGGTGAGGGTCTCCTCTGTGCTTCCCCATCACAACCCTTCCCTGCCCTCCCCCATCCTCAGTTCCTTCACCTGTTAAATAGGACCAACCTTGCCTACCTTGAGTAGTTTTTATCAAGTGAGGAAATGGAAATAAAACACAAAGTGTCCTGCAAATGTCAATTGCTGACACACACATTGTTATTATAATGACTGTTAGGAAGACTGTTGGTTTCTGATTCCCACTTCACATTGTGCTTTGATTGTCAGAGGCATTTCGGATTGTGGGGGAGACCCCTCTTGGTGGCAGCAGCCCTAGGCCAGGGGCTACCCTGAGACAAACTCCATCATCCCTACCCTGTCCTTTATGTCCTAGCCGACTGGCCCCTCCCCTTGCCCAGGATTCGGGGTCTCCATCCTTCTTGGCCATTCCTCCACCCACTCAACTCAGGAACCTTTGCTGGCTGGTTCAGGGTTTTCTGCTGGAGGAGCCAGAATACCAGGTCCTGTGCTTGGGGAATTACTGGGAAAGACAGAGGACACTAGTAGAAGAGCCAGGGACATGCTGGGGGAGGCACTGGGTGCCCGAACAGCACAGAGGCCCCAGTCCAGCCTCTCTCCTGGCCTGGTGTGGGTGGGAGCTGCCACTTACCAGGGCCCTCTGTCTCCCCTGTTCTGATCATCCGCAGCAGCTGTAATTCGGGGCTCAGTCTGGAGTTCTGAGTTGTCCCAGCCTGCTCGCTCTGGATCTTGGGGCCTGTGGCTCCTGCCTTCATCACCTCCCCATCCTTCCCCTCCTCCCATCCTAGCATGCAGGCTGCTCCTTTGCCGAACTCTCCAGGTGTTCTGCCTGAGGGAATCCCATTAGAACAGCCTTGGGGGAATTCAGTTCCCCTCAATAAACATTTACAGGCATAGTTAGAGTGCGTGTACTGAGAGTCAGCAAAAAGCAAACTTTGATTGTACCCACAGCTGCCCTGGGAGGGCGGAATTACTACTACCCCCAGTTAACAGATGAGACATTCAAGGTTCCATTCATTCATTCGTCTCTCCCCATGTGCTGGGGATGCAGCAGTGACCATGCACTCAGGACTGCTGCCCAGAGGGAGCCCAGGGACCCCCAGTGAGTCATTCCTAATGAGAAGACGAGAGGAAAGGGAACCCTGGGAAGGTGGACTTTGGGGAGGGTTGCAGACCTGGAGGAAAAGGGGATGGCAACCAGGTAGAGATGGGTCAGGATGGAGAAGCAGCACAAGTTAGCAATTTGCCCGACTCCAATTGAGAGCCACAGCTAGAACTCACTAGGCTCCAGGCCCAGTGCTATTCCCATAACGTCATGCTGCCATGCTGACTGCCTGCATGGCCATGCCCTGTCCTGGGCACAACACACCATGACTGTTACAGCGTGGACAGGGCTATGAGAGCCCAGGCAAGGAAGTTTACCTGGGAAGAGTGAGAAAGGTCTAGGAGAGTTACAGGAAAGGGGCCCCAATCCAGGCCCCAAGAGAGGGTTCTTGGATCTCACAGAAGAAAGAATTCAGGGAGAGTTTTTAAAGTGAAAGCAAGTTTATTAGGAAAGTAAAGGGATAAAGAATGGCAACTCCAGAGATAGAGCAGCCCCGAGGGCTGCTGGTTGCCTGTTTTTATGGTATTTCTTGATGATATGATAAACAAGGGGTGGATTATTCATACCTCCCCTTTGTAGGCCATATTAGGTAACTTCCTGCCGTTGCCATGGCATTTGTAAACTGTCATGGCGCTGGTGGGAGTGTAGCAGTGAGGACAACCAGAGGTCAATCTTATTGCCATCTTGGTTTTGGTGGGTTTCAGCTGGCTTCTTTACTGCAAGCTCCTTTATCAGCAAGGTCTTTATGACCTGTATCTCGTGCCGACCTCGTATCTCATCCTATAACTTAGAATGCCTTAATCATCTGGGAATACAGTCCAATAGGTCTCAGCCTCATTTCACCTAGCCCCTACTCAAGATGGAGTTGCTCTGGTTCAAACACCTCTGACAGGAGGGCTTCACAGAGGAGGTGACATGGAAGCCGGTCTTGCAAGATGGGTAGGAGTTTGCCAGATAGAGGAGGGCTGTCCGTGCTGAAGGAGTAGGGTGTGCAAATGCTCAGAGATGAGAATGTGATTTGCATTTTAGGGACCTCACTATGGGGAGATGAGTGAAGGAAGGAGGCCTAAGAAGTCAGCTCTCAACCCCTGTGGCTCCATCAGGATGTGAAGGAATCAGGCAGAGGAAGGAAGAACTGGAATTGAGAAGGAGAGCTGGGAGCCAGGCTCTGCAGCACGGGGAGGGGACCAGCTGCCAGTAATTGAGGCGCGTTGTTGGCTCCTCCACTCATTCCTGTCTCTCTCGGAAGCTGATTAGCAATTGTTCCTCCAGCTTCTTAAGAGGCCAGGGGATTGCAGGGAGGGAGGGGGCGCCTGGAGAAGCTGCCAGCCTTCTGTGGAAGGATCCAGGCACAATTTGGAAGGCACAGGAGGCCCCTTAACCTCAGACAACTACTCCTAATCCCTCCATATTCCCCCCCTTTCCAACCAAACCTGGGAAATGGGAGAGGAGAAAAACACCTAAAAATACTGAAACAAACCAAAGCATTCTGAGGCAGAGGCATTTAAATCCATGGAGCAATGGAGCAATGGAACAATGGAAAAAAAAAAAAAGTCCTTGGATCACACCTGGCATGGTGGTTCATGCCTATAATCCCAGCACTTTGGGAGGCCGAGGCGGGTGGATCGTTTAAGCCCAGGAGTTCGAGACCAACCTGGGCAATATGGTGAAACCCCTTCTCTACAAAAAATAAACAAAATTAGCCGGGCATGGTGATGTATGCCTGTAGTCCCAGCTACTTAGGAGGCTGAGATGGGAGGATCGCATGAACCTGGGAGGTCGAGGCTGCAGTGAGCCAAGATTGCGCCATTGCACTCTAGCCTGGGCGACAGAGCAAGACCTTGTCTCAAAAGAAAAAAAAAAAAACAACCTTTCATCATCAGACAGACGTGAGTCTGAGTTTTATCTCAGGACGAACTTGCTGTGTGGCCTCAGGTGAGCAGCCTATCTGATTCTCAAGTTCCTGACCAAGGTTATTGAGAAGGCTTAAGGAGGCAAAGCTGGCATAGAGGTTAACAAACAGTAGGTGCTCAATAAATTTGCAATTGAAAAGACAGGGCACTCAATGGAGATCTCCATTTTCAAATCTCAGTGGGGCTGTCCTGGACAGAGAGGGTCCTGACAGGGAAGAGGTACCTAAGGAGGCAGGGACTAGCTCAGCACAACACAGAGAGGAGACAGCAGCTCCTGTCACCACCCACCAACATACTCCGAGGCAGAGGCCCCGGCAGAGTTAGCATCCTCGGCTGGAGGAGTGGCCAAACAGCAGCCAAGTCTCTGCATCTCTCAGCAGAGTCTCCATCTCCATCCTTGTCTGCATCTCTGTCTATGTGCCTCTGTCTGTGTGCCTCTCCCTCTCTCTACATCTCTCTCTGTCTTTGTGTGTGTGTTTCTGTCTCAATGTGCTCTGCAATGTTTTTAGCAACTTGTGTTTCTCACTGTGTTGCCCACTGTGTCTGTGTCTGTCTCTGTCTTTGTTTCTGCCTCAGATTCTCTGTTTCTCTCTTATTCTTTCTCTTCTCATTTTTATCACCTTCTGTTCAGCCAAAAAAGCAGAGACTGCCTGAGTCTAGTGCTTGGAAAACCACCATTATCTCCAAAATGTTCCAAACCCCTACCCCAGTCCTGGTCGTGGTTCCTGGCCTCTGAAGTTTGGGGGAGGATGGACCCCTCGCCCCCTCTGCTGCAGAGGCCAGGTCTCAGTGAGAACAGGGAGCGCTCCATGCTGGATATGACCATTTCCTGCACAGCCACCATGTGCCTGATAGAGAAGCACCCTAGGATCCTATCCTCCCCTGCTGTGGCCTTGAGTCATACATCCTATGAACTCAGCTCCCCTCTTCCTGCCCTTGCCCTGGGTCAGGGTTCATCCTCTCAGCCTGATGTGCAGTGCCAGCCTCCTCACTGCCCTGCTGGCCCGGGGCTGGTGCCTCCCACCCATCCTAGCCTGCTCCACCACAGGATAAGCTTCTGACCTGCTTATTCCTGCTCAAGAACCTCCTGTGGCTCCCACCTCCTTTAAAATCAGCCCACACTTGCTCACTGGAGCCTTCTGCAGCACCTGCCTCCCCTGCTTCCCGCCTTCTGTGCAGCCATAATAGACTTCCACTGCCCCAAACACGCTTTGCCCTCTCCTGGCTCTTGTCTCAGCATTTGCTGTTACTTCCAGTTGGTATTTCTGCTCCACTGCCACTTCTTGCCCCTCAAGCCAGCTCCAGTGGCCTCTCCTCAGGAAAACGTGGGTTATTCTCGGCTCTGTGCTCCCCGAGCCCTGGCTGTCCCCTTGCATAACCCCAATCCCTCAGGCTTGCTTGCTGGTCTGTCTCCATCAGACTGTGAGCTCCCTGTTCCTGGGGCTGCACAGAGGAGGCACTCAGCGCCTGGGCAGATGAGCCCACTGGACCCTGTGGGGTCTGTCTTCAGTCCTCCCACCAGCCAGCCCAGGACAGAAGCACCACGCCAGGCCAATTTTCCTCTGCCAGCTCTCCAGGGCTTGTGGCCCAGGCTGCTTAAGGGAGGAAGGCATCTTCTCCCTGCCAGCTGTCCAACTCCAGGGCTACCATTTAGCCAGCAGCCCCTTCAGAGCCACTCACACCCCCCACAGAGGCCCTGAGTCAATGGGCCTGCGGGAAAAGCACCACTCTTGTTGTGCAAAGCTCTCTCCACATGACTGGGTTTGAGATACATGGTGGTGGGGGGCGTTTGCCAACAATGGGGTAGGGAACCCCATGCATTCCATGAATCTCTGCTTCATGGTACCTGCTGGTCACTGCAGAAAGGGAAGGGGATTAGGGGAAGGTCTGGGGCAGGGTTCCAAAGTTGGGGTTCAATCTTGGCTGAGTTCCTGACCTTGGGCTGTGTGACCTTCTTTTGGAGCTCTGTTTCTCCATTGTCCCATGAGAACCAGATGGTCTCTCTGATGCTTGCAGCTCTGACATACTGGGCTGTGAGACCGGGACTCCCCACAGTCTGCCCTCTGGTTAACATCAACCCTAAATACCCACCTTCTGCCTCACTGAAGCGCCTGTGTGCAGAAGCGATGCATGTGAGTGAGGACTTACACTGAGGATGTGTGACTCCTCAGTCACACATAAGGGTGCACAACCTTATGAACACAGTCATGCGTTGCTTAATGATGGGGATACGACCGGGCAGAGTGGCTCATGCCTGTAACCCCAGCACTTTGGGAGGCCGAGGTGGGCGGATCACCTGAGGTCAGTAGTTCCAGACAAGCCTGGCCCACATGGCGAAACCCCGTCTCTACTAAAAATACAAAAATTAGCTGGGTGTGGTGGCACGTGATTGTAATCCCAGCTGCTCAGGAAGCTGAGGCAGAAGAATTGTTTGAACCCAGGAGGCGGAGCTTGCGGTGAGCCAAGTTCGTGCCACCGCACTCCAGCCTGGACGACAGAGCGAGACTCCGTCTCAAAAAAAAAAGAAAAAAAAGAAAAAAAAGAAAAAAGATGGGAATACATTCTGAGAAATGTGTCACCGGGCAATTGGGTGTGCAAACTTCATAGAGTGCACTTACACAAACCTAGATGGTGTAGCCTGCCGCACACCTAGGCCACATGACATAGCCTATTGCTCCTACGCTATAAACCCGTACAGCATGGTACTGTGCTGTATACTGTCGGCAATTGTAATGCAATGCTAAGTATGTGTGCATCTAAATATATCTGGATGGTTTCCCTGCAGGTAACAGCTGGCTCTGATGTCCTAAGGAGACCCCAGTGCCATGACAAACCCAGGGATCTCTGACTGCTCCCAGTCTGAGTCGGTTCATATCCTGCATGGGAGGCTGAATCCACAATCCATCCCGCAGAGGTACCCCTCCTCTCCTCTCCCTTGTCCCTGCAGAGGCCAGGGCTGCAGGGAATGAGGCTCAGCCCCTAGTACTGCATGACCCTGGCTACAGGTTTGGTGGCTCCTCAGCTCAGCCTCAGCCCCTGGGCACTTGTCTTGCTAAGCCCAGCGACCCAGCTCCCACGCGGCTTGGTGGCTGCTTGAAGTGGATCATGCCTTGCACCTCCCCCTCCTCTCCAGAATCTTCTATGTGTGCCGAGACTCCCAGAACAGGAGACTTTTGGCTACATCACCCAAGATGGTGCCCACTTTCCATTGCCATGGGTCTAAGGAAAGGTGAAGTTCCCTCCCCCAGCCCTTCCCTGCCTGCTGAGGGGTAGGACATGTGTCCCCATCTGCTCTGGAGGCAGGGAGGCCTGGAGAAGTGCTCTGTGCTCTGAGTAAGGCATGATCCCCTGTAAGTGTGCCATGACAGCTTGTGTATGCATGTGTGCATATGTGAACATGCATGTTTGTTGACAGGCATCTGTGCACATGTGTAGGTCTGCCTTTCTACCTGTCTTGTGTTCTGGACTGTGCACATATCTGCCTTGACAGATGTATCCATGTTCACACACTGGCTATACCTGTACATTGTCTCTATGTGTGGCTGTGTGCGTGAGTCCACTGGAGCTTGTGTCTGCACTTGTGTGGCAGCGCTGTTTACACATGTCTGAATATGAGGGGTGTGTTCACATGTCCCCTGAATGCACACTAGTGCATGTGTCCCTTCTGTGTGTATCAAGGCAGGCCGCATAGCTGTGAGGACCGTAGCCCAGGCCTTGGAAGTTTTCTATGAGCTTAGACTCCAGCCCCCACTGCACATGGCAAATGGTGCCCGTGACATGCCAAGGAAGGCACTGATGCCAGAGGGCACCACGACTCCGGCAGGAGCAACACCAACAAGGCCAGCATCAGCCCCACCCATGGACTCCAGAGATCCTGGAGCCTGGAGGGCCCAGACAAGCTGGCAGCTCCAGGCTCCAGGCTCCTCCAGGTCCCATGGACAGGCCAAAATCCAGAAAGCAGGAAGGGACAGCACAAGCCGGAGCCTGGGGACCAGGAGCAGTTTGGGGATGCTCCATGGGACCCCACCCCAAGCCTGCTCTACATAGTCTCCTAGGGCTCCAGGAGTGGGGAGAGCCACAGGTGGGGACGGCTGCCCCACAGGTGCACAGGTACAGGTGTGAGGCTGACACAGATGGGTGAAGGATCAGAATCAGGAAGAGGAGATACTTCCTGCCTGATGAGTCTCTAGCTGTCCCCTCCAGGGCGTAGCCCCCAGCACCTCCTTCTCTCTTGTCTTTGGGGCACCCAGCCATGGCCCCAGCCCCTCAGGCTCCAGCAACAGCAGCAGATGCAGGAGGCTGAGGCTCAAGTGAGAGCAACTAGTGGGCAGGTGAGCTGAGCAGGTGGAGGCCAGACCGCCCTTTCCCATCCCAGCTGGCCCAGGCTGCAGGTGCCACTCCATGAGGCCTCAGTTAAGCACCGAGACAGTTGCCCTCAGAGAGCCCATGCCCGCCAGTCCCCTGCACCAACCAAAAGCTTCTGCAGCACCTGGCATCACCCAAGGCCCTTCTGGGAAAGAGAGGGCTTGAGAGCCAACTCAGCCTGGCACCCAGGAGGCGATGGTCTGGTGGGACTTGGGAAGCTGAAGGTCCTGCCCCAGGTGGAACTCAGAAAGATAAAGAAATGGCAGCTCAGAGATGGGAGGGGACTCACACAGGCTGCCTGTCCAGGTAGCGACCAAGCCCTTGTGACCGTAGAGTCCTTTATTAGACTTTCCCACTCCCAAGCCAAAATGCTGGTACCAGGACCCCAGCTGAGTCAGATCTATCTTCAGTTCCTCCTAGACACCCAGTGGGCTCCAAGAGGCCAAACCCCGGGGACTGGACCCCTAGGACAAGTTGGTGGCCCAGGGTTGCCTGTCCTTCTTTGCCCCAATACCAGGGCTGCCCTGGGCCTATAAGATGCTTTTCTGAATTCTGGATAGGTCTCCCTACCATAGCTCAGAGAGGGTTGCCCACTTGCCCAAGGTCACACAGCTGAAGAGTTGGCACAGGACAACTGGCCCATGGGTGCTCTCCTGTGTCACTGTCCTTGGCTGCCCTGGGCTGGCCTAGCTTCTGAGGGGAAGGGGCCCTCCAGGGAGGCACTGTCTGTCCAGGCCACCCTTGCTCCTGCTCTGGCTTCAGCTTCCCTGCCACCCACTGGCAGTGACCAACTAAAGCCACACTTTGTCAGACATGGAATGAGGCTCCAACCCTGACTCCTTGTCCCTAGCTGAGGTCACTGGCAGCCACCAGCACACCAGCCCCTCTGAAGGTCTGATGGCAGCCCAGAGCGAGGAACCAACTGTCCTGACCCTCACATTGCCTCTCCCCGCAGCTGGTACCAAAGGACTGCAGACCCACAGGGCAGCACCCGGAGGTGTCCCAGGATAGGGTGGGGCTGCCTCAGACCTGAGGGTCAGCAGTGCTGAGGAGACTCTCATGCTCTTTCCCTCCTTGTCCTGATAAGTCCTGAGGACCAGAGAGGACACAGGTGCCGACATGTTCCAGAGATGGCAAGCAGTGGCAGGACAAGGAAGAGCCAGAGCTCTGCCCTGGGGGCAGACAGAAGGGGCAGAGGCAGCCCCACCTCCACCCCAGTACTCCCTGTAAGAGGAAGCAGAGGCCACCTTCACAGACAGTCGCTGCAGGCATCCCAAGCTCATGGGATGGTCTGTCCTCACTCAGCTAACCTTGCACACACCTGTAGGCCTCCTCAGGCTAGCATTATGTGTTCTCGCTCACATGCTATACCTGTGCCATTGACCTTATTCACTTTACACATTTATTGTGGTCAGATGGGGGCTGTCACATTGGGCTGGGAATGTGGGCGGTAAGGCGATGCAAAATGAAGGGGATCCCAACAGTGTCCAAGAGAATATGATGTCCAACTGCCCCATTTTGAGGAGAAAGAAACTGAGGCCCAGAGAGCCCAAGGACGCATCACAGATGAAAACAGCATGTGGAAGCCCACTCCTTACAGAAGCCCAAGTCCACGCAGGACCTGTTTTTATGCTGCCCTCTTGTGGTCATAGGAGGGACTGCCACCCAGAGGCACCCCCTGCCTTGAGTCCACTGAAATATTTGGTCTCCTTTTCTCCTTCTCAGGTCATCTTGCCTCATCCCTACCCCAGGATCCTATTCCCTCCTTGTTTGTAGGTCCCGAGGATCCTCAAAGGCAAAGGGCACCCAAGTGTCCCCACCCAAGGCTGGCCCCCTTGAGCAGGGATATGTGGAGAGGTGGCCAGCTTTGCTCTGCTGAGCCTGCCTGGCAGCCCCACAGCCACATCCGGGCTCCCTCTTCAGTCCTCATCTCTGTGCCTCCTCTTGTTTTCTACATGACTGATCATGTCCTCTTTCTTGGAACCCCCTCCTTCCTTGGCCCCAGTGATGCCACACTCTGCTGGGTTTCCTCCAGCCTCCCTGGCTGTTTTGTGGGCATCTGGTTCCCCTTGGTCCCAGCCTGTTGGTGCCCCCGAGCCTCTTGCTTTTGCCAGGATTTGGAGCTGGGCCACCTGGCGGGCAAGTAGGTAAACACCTCAGGGCACCATCAGACCAGGAGCATCAAACAAGGAAGACGAGGAGGAAAATGTGTTTCTGTGAACCCACGGATGTGATGATTGCAAAAGTTTTTTGTTGTTGTTGTTTTTTGAGATGGAGTCTCACTCTGTCGCTCAGCCTGGAGTGCAGTGGCGCGATCTTGGCTCACTGCAACGTCTGCCTCCCGGGTTCAAGCAATTCTCCTGCCTCAGCCTCCCGAGTAGCTGGGATTAAAGTCACCTGCCACTATACCCAGCTAACTTTTTGTATTTTTAGTAGAGACAGGGTTTCGCCATGTTGGTCAGGCTGGTCTCGATCTCCTGGCCTCAAGTAATCTGCTCATCTTGGCCTCTCCAAATGCTGGGATTACAGGGATGAGCCACCGGGCCAGGCCAAAAGTTTTGTAATACATATGTTACATTTTATAATTTAATTTAGACTCCTTCTTTTTGACTCATGGGGGTGAGGTGAACACCATGATCTCTTCAGTGCTTAGGGTTTCCAAGGGCCCTTCTTGGGTGGCCTCAGCTGTGCACTGCCTTCAACCACCTGTCAGTAACCTTCCAACTCCCAAGTGATTTCAACTCCAGGCCTGATTTCAACTGCCTCCTTGATACCTCTCCAGACATCCCCTTGGCTCTCAGGCTCTACAGAGCCACATCAGACTCATCATCTCTCCCCCAGGCCCTTTCATCAGCACTGATATGCCCTGAGGCCCACCATGGCCACTTCCTCACCAAAGCCCAGCGAGTCCATTTCCTTAATAGCTCTGGGATCTGCATCGTTCTTGCCACCTCACTCCTGCCCTTGTCCTGGTCCAGGCCACCGCATCCCTCCTGTCTGGCCCTCCTGCCTCAGTCTCTTCTCCTTCGCTGGTGCTCACATGCCCATCTGACCAAGTCGCTTCCCTGTCTAGGCCTGTCTCCAGATCCCTGTCCCCCAGAATAAAGCCCACACACCTAATACTGGCCTTGAAGACCTCCAAGGGGTGGCCTAGCCACCCTCTGCAGCCTCATCTCCTGCCACGCAGGATCTCACCCTGCTGTTCCAGGTGCTGAGATGCTCTCAGAGTTTGATGACTGACAAACAAACCAAACAGCAGAGTGGCCAGGCTGGGGTGAAGTAGGAGAAGGCTAGACATACCTCCCAGGGCTCTTCAAGCTGGTGATGACCTATGAAGTTGTCCACTCTGCCACTAAAGACCACCAATCTCCAAGTGGTCCCAGCCCAACTCCTACTCCTCCCATGATAAGGAGCTCCGCCCCCTCACCATCCCTGGACTGGTCCTTCTGTGAGCAAGTTCTGCTCACATGTTCTGTAGTACATGCAGATTGGGGTAGGGAACTGGAACTCAAAAGACCCTCGACCCTAGGGACACAAATTCATTTTCCTCCCTGAAACCTCATCCTTGGGAGTCCCAGTTCTCTGGGTCTGGGCCTAGGCACCCGCATCGTGGCTCAGCTGTGGTTCTAGGAAGCTAGCCAGGGCCTGACAGAGAGATTACCAGGAGAGCCGCCAGAGGGCAGTGCTGCCCCACACACGCCCAGGGGCCAGCCTGCCTTTGTGTCTCAGGCTGCGTGGGTCTTTCAAGGAGAGGCTGCGTGTCTGTGTTTGTGTGTATGTGACTGTGGGAGTCTATTACTTTGTGTGTCTCTGGCGGCAGGGTGGGGGGTTGTCTAGGCCAGTTGGTATATGCGGTTGTCCCTTTTTGCTCACGTCTAATCCCCCAATTTCCATCCCAGGAAGGAGTGCAGATACCTGGTTACTCGGTGGGGTCCCAGGCCGGATGCGGAGTAGCACGGCCATCCTCTGAAAAGCCCTCACCACCATCACCCGCACCACAAGCCTCCAGTCACACCGGGCCTCAGGTACCCGTCAGTTAAGTCAATGACCCAATGACAAGGACCAGTTAGTTGTCCTTGTCACTGTCTGGAACCCAGGGCCAGTCGTGGCCTGTGGGGTCCAGGTGCTGCAAACCCCCAGTCCCTTCCTCCCAGCCTCCTCTCCCCTCCTGCCCACCATCACCATACAGCAAGGACAGGGAGACTACACACCCATATCACAGTGGAGGTGTCCGTTTGATCAGCCTTGAGCTGGACACCAGGGCTTCCTGGTGACTCGCCGGCAGCCCCCAGGCCGGTCAGTCAGTGATGCCAGGATGCCAGTGTACCCTGCCTGCTGCCGTAACTGCAGGACATGCGTGGACACCAGCGTGCTAGGGGGCAGAGCTGTCCTGTTGCCTGCGGTGGTGGGGATAGGGGAAGGCTGCTCTGAGCTGTTCTTGGGATGCATCTGGGAAAACAGGAAGGGCGTGCCAGCAAGAGAACAGCATGTGCAGGGCAGGGAGGTGTGAGGGCGCAGCCTGGGCAGCCAGGGGGCCTGCGCCGCAGGATGAGTGGGTCTGGTGGCATGCGTGGGCGGCAGAGGCAGCGAGCAGGGAGCGGCCTCCCTCCCCAGCAGCTTGGTTGCAGGGACGAGCCAAGCCACCCCATGCTCACAGCCAAGGCAGGGGTCTTGGGACCCGCCTCATACCTCTGTGACCTCCACGGAGCAGACAGTCCCCGTTACTGCCCCTGCTGTTCCCAGGACCCAGGAACGCAGGGAATGTGCAGCTGGAGGGGGAGGGACAGCGACTGACATTGTAGACCGGTGATGCACCCAGTTAGAGGCCTAGAGCGAGGAGAGGAAGTGTCAGGCACAGAATAAGGAGAGAGAGAACAGAGGGAGAAAGAGACACCGGGAGGGGAAGGGAGACAGAGACGGGGAGTCGGAGGAGGGAGCAAAGAGAACCGAGGGAAGGGGGTGCCAGGAGGAGGGGTAGGGAGAACTTTCTTGGCCTCCCTGCTCGCGCCCTCCCGGGCAATCAGGCCGGCAGGAGGCAGGTGGTCCGGGACAGACAATGGCGCGGAGGAGTGCGGAACCTGGGACTAAATTTGGCGTTGCCTTTGCAGGGCGCGGGGCGCCCGTTCATCTCGATGCAAAGGAGAGACGAAATGAATATGCAGCACGGGCTGTAATTGGGCCGCCGCGGCCGCCGCCGCCGCCGCCGCACTATAATTTTCCAAACAGGATCTTGCAATCAGGGCCTTATTCATTAGCGCATAAACAATTTTGTTTCTCTGCACTCGAGCCTGTCAATCACGCGGAAAGGGAACATCTTGGCCGGAGGCGCGGGCCGCCGTGCGCGCTCCCACGCGCGCCCCCTCGAGCGCCGCCAGGTGGCTTTGTGTCCGGGAGGCCCTTGGGTGCTGGGGTGGAGGGGGCCCGGGGCACGCTTCGGGGTCCACACCCCAGACCGGCAGATGAAGGTGGGCGGCCTGGGAGAACACGGATTTGGGGGCCCACCGCCCCGGCTTGCAATTCTGCTTCTGACCTCACCAGTTCTGCCATTGGGCAACCCCCTCCTCCTCCTCAGCCTCAGTTTGCCCTCTGTAAGATGTGCTCAGCGCACTCACCCCGCAGAACTAGAAGGGGCATCGGGTGGAATAATGGATGCCCTGGGTGCTGAGGCTGGGGGGTGGGGTGCTGAGGAGGGGACCTTCTAGCTCCTTTTATTAAAGGAGGGGATCAGAGGCCCACAGAGAGTTTCTCAACCCATCACCACCCCCACCCCTCTAGGACGGCTCCTGTGACATTGTCTAGTGAGGCCTCAGAGTGGTTCTCTAAAGCTGGGCTGGGTACAGCCCTTGGTTCACCCACACGCTGGGGTGGGCATGCATGCGTGAGCTCCCGTTCTGGCTCACAGGAGGGCTGTGCACCCAGGGGCATCTATAACTCTACAAGCCCATGTGTGACTGTGCCACAGACTTTGTGCCTGTGTGTGGTTTTGTCTGGGGTAGGGGGGGCGCTGTGATTGTGTATGCAGCTACTTGGCTCCTGGTGGGATCATGGAGCTGAGTGTGACTACCTAGCAGTAGCCAGGTGACAAGGACTGAAGGGGGCTGGTGAACAGAGCTGTGGGGTCTTTGGGGTCCAGGTGACCTGGCAGGAACTGCAGAGAGGGCAGGAAGCACTGAAGGGCTGTACCGTTCAGGACAGATGACAGCTCTGTCCTCCCTGCCTCCTCCGTGGCGACCCCTCCCTCAGCCGCGTGTACCCAGCACAGTCATCCAGGGTGCCCAGGCTGGGGAGATAAGCAGCCTGGTTTTGCCCTACTGCCAGGACTTGCTCACCTTCCCCACCCCTCTGACCCCACCCCCAGCCCCCTCAGTGCCTCTGACGGCACTGAGACTCAGCTCCATGCTCCCTCCATCAGGGGAGTCCTAAGGCCTCTGGAATTTCAGGGCCAAATGTTCTAATCAGCTCAGCTTTACAGAGATCACAGCAGGTCAGAGCTGGATAGACCCACTATATGGATGGAAAAACAAGAGGCCTAGGATTGGAAACAGGAACGATACAGGCCTGGGACCCCCCAGCAAGTGGGGAGCAGAGCTAGGATCTGAACCCCTGTCTCTAGCCCCAAAGCAGGGGGCAAGGACCTGACTTCCCAAGACACACACCCCTGACAAATGTAAGCACCAGCAGGCCACAGAGGCCTCCCCCAACCTGCCACACCCCTCATCCCCCCCCACCCCTGCATCCTCCTCCTCTGCTGTGCCCAACCCCTGCCCCCTCCACAGTCCCCACTCCACACAGAGACAAAGAATTTGAGGATGTGCTGGCAGCCAACTGACAAGCCATCAGTCTCTGCCCAGACACCCTCTTCACAGCTCTAGCCCCCGCCCGGATGCCACCCCACCCGCTAGTCACCCCCAGCACCAGGCCAGGAAGGGAGGCGGCCCGGGAAGGGGCTGTGGGGGAAGGCACGGAGTCCGGAAGCCCAGAGGAACAGTCTTCAACCTGTGAATCCGGCCGCGCCTGGCTCTGCAGCCTCCCAGGCCCGGCAGCCTCCGTGCTTCTGCGTGTCCCGATGCATGATGCACAGCTGACCCCTGCCTGCAAGGGACCCAGGCCGTCTGTGAGGCAGTTGCCATGAGTGACTCCTGGTGAACAGCCCATTGGCATCTCCAAGTGCTGGGCAGAGGCCAGAGGCAATGACTTTGGACGAGGAGACCGAGGTTTAAAACCCAGCTCTGCCACTTTCTGGCTGGTTGGCCTCAGGCAAGTCACCAGACTTCTCTGTGCCTCAGTTTCCTCATCTGGAAAGAAGAGCTATTTAACTCACTGGGCACCCAGTCAGTACTTGGTGCTTAGTAAACAATAGGATGAAGGAAAGAAAGGCACAGAGACCCTCTCACTTGCAGGACAGACTTAAACCCAGAACCTAGACCCCAGATACCTGTTCCAGAGCTTTACGCATGAGGAACCCTTGTCAGGCCCCCACCTGCTGGAGTCAGCCGCGTCAGGGTTTCTAAGCAAAACTCACACGAGTTTGTCATTCTTGAAAAACAGTCCCTTTCCAAGCCCCGTGTGACCCTTCCTTAATGGACCACTTGCTTTCAGGGCCCTCATCCTGGAAGGTAGGTTACTCTGTCCATGTAACAGGGGCAGAACTGACCCCAGAGGGTCAAAGCCTCTTCCCCAAGGTTCTTCCTCAACTGGGAAGAAAAGGAGTCAGGGCTTGAATCCACTCTTTCAAGTACTCCTGTTTCTGCTCCCATTCTTCTGCTGCCTTGGTAGGGATGGGCCTTTCAGCTGGGGACACCTGGGCTGCTCCCAGTCCAGCCTCCAGAGCTGCCAGGTCAGTAGTGTAACCCCCTGCAGGGTTGCTGGACTGTCATCTAGGAAGAAATTCAAGTTCTTTAGGACATCTTGGTTCTGAGACCCCCGTGGAGCATCAAAGCTCAAGCAGTTGCGGGAGAGAAAACTGAGTGGGAGGGGGAGGAACCAGGTCTCTAAGGAGGTGTAGAGACCTAGAGGCATGAGTTTCCTTGGGGATATCGCTCTGTAGATTTTACCTCATCCTCAACCTCCTCCCTCCTGGGGGCTTTACTTACATCTCAGTTATCTATGCAACATGGAGCAGGAGAAAGAGCTCAGAGGGTTACCAGCAACATGACCTCCAGAAAGTCAGAACTTCTCTGAACCTAAGCTTTCTCATCTATGAGAAAGGAATAGTATCCTAATAAGAATTACTACTCCACACTAATGCACTTTGCCAGACCTAGCACCTAGCATAGCGCCCGACACATAGTAAGTGTTCAATAAAAGTCTGTTGAGTGAGTGAGCGAGTGAACTGACAAAAAAAAAAGTAGAGGAAAAAGGCTTTCCATCCCCCATGTGGTTGCCTTCTCCCCAACCCCAGCCTCAATCAGCTGGTGCCCTGGAGAGGCCCCTCTGCAGACTCAGCCCCTCCCAGTGCCTCATTCCTGGTGGGTGGGTTCCAGGTCCTAGGGCTGCCTCGTCCAATGCAGCAGCCACTGTCACATGTGGCTACTGAGCACGTGATACGTGGCAAGTCCAAACTCAGGTTTGCTGTAAGTGTAGGATACACAACAGTTTTTGAAGACATTGTACCCCCTAAAAAAGGAATGTAAAATATCTCATTTAATTTTTATATTGGTAACGGGTTGAAATAATATTGTGGACATACGGGGTTCAGTAAAATATGTAATTAAAACTCACTTCACCCACCTCTGTCTACTTTTTTAATGTGTTACTAGAAAATGTAAGATGACATGTGGCATGTCTCTGTGGCCTATGCTACATTTCTATTAGACACCAGAGGTCTGGAAGACACTTCAGACCCCAGTCCCCCATCCCCCGCCTTTCCTACCCTGGTCCTCTCACTTCCCATCCAGATGGCAGGGCTGCCAGTGTGGTGTTTGGGAGAGGGGCCCCCTGGACTGGAAGCAGGGACTGAGTTCCAGTCCCTCCCAGTGCACTCAGACCTAGGGCACAGGATGGGGCATCTGCCTCAGTTTCCCCTATCCTGCCCCCACTTCTGCATCTGGCCTGGTCCTGCCCCATTCCTCCCCACCTCCTGAGACCTGGCCAGGCCATCCTTTATGCTTATCTCTTGGATCCTGGAATCACCCCATGGTCTCATTCCTGAACCAGAAAGGCACCTGAATAGGGCCACAGCCACCAACTCAGAAGTCCCTGGGGGGCTCAGCCGTGTGTCCACCACCTCCACTTTAACCCGGCCAGTCAACTCGCCTTCCACACCTCACTCTCCCCTTGCACTTTTCTCCTTCCCTTAGGCCACTCCTCTAGTCCAGGCCTCATCCACTCACTCAGCAAGTATCTACTGAGCCCCGGTGTACCAGGCACTCTTGTTGGTCCTTAATATACTTCAGTGAACGAGGCAGACAAACCCCTCAGCTCTCATGAGCTGGCATCCCAGTGAGGAAAACGGAGAATAAACAAGAAACTGAAGACAAGTACATCGTACATGTTAGAAGGTGTAAATGCTAATGAGGAAAAAGAATAGAGCTGGGTAAGGAAGATTGGCACCACACTGACCTCCCTGCCTCCAGGCTGACCTCTGACCCATCCTCCATGGGCTGCTGGAGGGATCTCAGCTCCAGCCATGCTACTTCCCTGCTTCGAAGCCCTCACTAGCTCCCCAGTGCCTCCCGGTGAAGGTCCAAGCTCCTTAGCCCAGTATGCAGAGCGTCTCCATGATCTGGCCCTGCCAATCTCATCTTCCTGCCAGCAGCTCCACGGCATGCTCTCCAGCACCACCCTGCCTTTCCTTCTGCTGAGAATGCCCTTCTCACATTCCTATGTCAGTAGGCTTGTTCTCACCCTTAAAGGCTCCTCTCACTGTCACATGTGTCACACTAAAGGCTCCTCTTACTGTCACATGGAGACCCACATGTGTGGGCAGGTTTGCGCCCACACATGTGAGTCTCTCCATGTCCTAGGCCTGTGTGCATGCTGCAGCTACACACCTGCCACTGCCATAGCTCTCACATGCATGTGCAGATTCTCTGTGAGCAGGCACGCCACATTCCCTTGCGTGCTCCTCCTCCTTGGAGAGGCCCTGTCAGGGGCAGGGGCTGCCCAGGTATGTCTGACTTCCTAAAGCCTTAGCGGGAACAGGCGCTGTGATTCAGGAAGTCGCCATGGCAACCGCCGGGCCCTCCTGCCATCTCCTGCAATCAGCGCTGGGACCCGGCCACCCGCTGGGCTTCCTGGAGATTCATTCTCTATGATTTGAGGCTGGGGGGAAGAGGCATGGAGGAGTCTCTTAACCCCCTGGCCCCCGCCCTTCCTACCCTGGTCCTCTCTTTTCCCATCCAGGATGGCAGGGCTGCCAGGCTGGAACGGTGTGGTGTTTGGGAGAGGGGTCTCCTGGACTGGAAGCAGGGACTGAGTTCCAGTTCCAAATAAGAACTTGTGTGGCCTTGGATAGATCCCTTCCTCTCTCTGCGCCTCCGTTTCCTCCCCCATGAGATGCCTCTCTTGTAGGGTCTCTGTGGGGTCTGGGGCAGTAACGTGGCATGTATTAGATGTTCAGTTAATGCTGTCATAGAAACTGAAGGTCTAAAACAATCCATTGCTTTTACCGAGTTTTAGGGCACTCTCCCATCTGTTCGTCTGCAACAGCCCTTGAGGTGAGCTTTTTCATGTCAATTTGACAGAAGAAGAGCCTAAGTTCAGAGAGGTGGAGAGAAGGAGGTGGTGGGAGAAGTCTGGGGTTGCTGGGGAGCCCCAGGGAAAAGACTGCCTGGGAAGGATGGTGCTTGGGATGGTTCTTTCTCTGCCAGCATACACAGGTGACCCTGCCTCCCTTCCACTTCCTGACAAGAATCTGGCCCTCATCTCAGGCTGGAGCTGCGGAGGTGGGGGGCCCTCCTAAATCCCAGGGACCTCCTCAATAGAAAGAGCCCTGACTGGAGGCAGGAGGCCTGCGTTCCAATCCTAACTGGCTGTGTGACCTGCGGGAAGGGGAAAGGGGCAAGGGGTCACTTGACATGTCTGAGCCCCCTAGATTAGAGGATAAGCCAGATGACCCTAAGGGCACATCCTGCTCACGTGGGCTGGGGTTCCTAGTCTAGATCAAGACAAGCTTTTGGGACATTGCAATCCTGGGCTATGGTGACCTGTGAGTTTGCCCAATACCATGGCACAGACCTCTCCCACAGACAGATGGGCCTGGCCTCACACATGCTCTTGGAGAGACTGGAAACAGTCTTTGTTCTCCCAGCTGTCTTTGTTCTCCCAGCTCCACCAGGGTTTGAGTTTCTTCATCATGATGCTGCAGTGTCTATTTCTCCATCTCTCTCCAGTCTTTGCTGGGAAAGTCACCCCTAGCGAGAGAAAAGGCACCACGTTTGCCACTAGCCTCGGGCCGCTTTCATGCCCATGGTCCCACCTAATCCCTACAACCACTCTGCAAAGTAGACCTTACTTCCTGCATTTCATGGGTGAGGAAATGAAGGTTCAGAGAAGTGGAGTGACTTGCTCAAGGTCACACAGCTAATAAATAAGTGGCTGAGCTGGGAATTGAATCCAGGTCCCCTGGATCCCAGATCCCAGTAGAAAGACCATTCTCAATTTCTGCTTTGCCTAACTGCCTAGTCCCACTCTCAGTGACAGCTCTGCTACCTGGAACTCCTCTCCCTCCTCTTTCTGGGGTCCCAGGTACTATCCGTGGCACTGCTTTCTCCTTATCCAGGCAGGAAAGGTGCTTAGACTCAGAAGTACAAAGGCAAAGAGCCCTTTGAGAGGACCCAGACCATTCCCACTTGACCAGCTCTGTCTCCAGACAGATGAAGAAACTGAGGCCAGGCTTGAGACCTAGAATTAAAGGTGCGGTCTCCTATCCAACCATGAGGTATAGTGGAAGGTGAATCTCACCCAACAGGATTCTAGGAGGCAGAGGCTCTCAGAAAGAGGGTTATCAGTGGAGAATGCATCAGGGGATGTATTCTATGGCAGGCAGGTCTGCTGGTCATGACTTGAAGGTTTGGAATGGACTGGCACAGAGAAGAGGGAACAGGCCAGACCCGAGGGTGGGGGTTGGGTGGCTTGGCTGAGCTGAAGGGTCAGGCAGCCTTGGCCAGGCTCCCATCTCCAGCCCCAGGGCGAGCGCGTGAGGTGGAGCTACAACATTCAAGCAGCTTCCTCCCCTTTGTTGGGAGTGATGTCGCCCATTTCCTGGATGTCCAAGAACCGGCTTCAAACAATAGCGCTGTCAGGAAGCCAGGAAGGGGCTGCTGCCCTGCCCCTGGTCCTGCCCCATCACTCCCCACCTCCTGAGATCTGGCCAGGCCATCCTTTATGCTTATCTCTTTGAGTCTGATGCCTCTGCCACCAGCCAGCTGTGTTTCTGCAGTCAGGCCACCTAACTTCTCTGGGCCTGAGCTCTCCGTCTAAAACTTGGGGAACAGATTCTTACCTAGCAGAGCTGGCATGTCGATCAAAGGAGGTAATAACAATAGTAGTAGTGGTGGTGGCCAACACACCACACATAGATAATGCATGTGGAAACGCTTGGCACGTGGTAGGCTTGACAAATGTGAGTTGACAATTTTCATGATTCAGAGTCAATTCACCTTTTCCAAATGCCTACTAAGTGCCAAGCATTTCCACATGTGTTATCTAAGTTTGGTAGGTTAAGACTTACGGTTTTGGAGTCAGACAAAACTGGGTTTAAATCCCAGTTCTACCACTTACTATATATAGCTGTGTGACCCGTGGTAATGACATAACCTTTCCGAGCCTCAGCTTCTTCATCCATAAAACGGGAATAACAGGAATGCCTATTTCATGAAGTCATCGCGAGAAATAAGTGGGTCAATAGATGTAGAACCCTTGGTGCAGTGCTTGGCAAACAGCAAGTACCTAATAAGTGTCAGTAATTATCATTTCCACCATGGGCTTCTACACGCCCATTTCATATCTTTGCTCACACTGCTCCCCTGCCTCTAAGCCCCTCCTCTCTAAAAGTTGTGCAGGCATCCAACTCTGCACAACTTTTAACATTGAGTTGCAGCCACACAGGTAGTCCACAGTTCCATAGTGAGGGAGTCAGAAGTCTAGGTTCGATCCTAATTTCACTACTATCTGAACCCTTCCCACCTTTGGGCCTCAGTTTCCCCATCTGTGAAGTAAAGGGAATTTATGGTTCTCTGAGGGTCTCGCAATTCTGAGGCTCCATGAATTAGTCCAGTCCTCTGACACCAGACCATTCCTGACACTGGACTTGGCAACAAGTCAGAGCCCTCACCCGGCACGAGAGGGCGACTGCGTGCTCAGGTCACGAGCAGGCGGGACGGGAATCCTCCCCAAATGCCACGGAGAACTGCACAACTGGTTCAAGCTGTCTCCAGGCTTGGAAGCTGGGTGGATGTTTTTGTCAAGAAACATGGCCTTTTAATTAACACTATTGTCTGCCACTTAGCCCAAGGCTGACTCACAGGGAACACTGTGCTGGGGGGCCTCCATTCAGATAGCCTGTGGCTGGGGCTTTGTGTTCTGCCAGCCCCTCCCTCTTGCCTGGAAAAGGTCTGCCCCTCTGCCTGTCCACCTTGCCTCAAAACCCCCTGCTGGGTGCACTTGTCAGCCTGAGGGGTCCTATTGGCCGCACACCTACTTGGTGCAAGGTAATGTATAATCATCTTGTCACAGAATCAACAAAACCACCCCAGAAGGGCAGCACTGTTGTTACTCTCATTTCTCAAAAGAGAAAAATAAACTTCAGAGAAGCAAAGTGTGTTTCTCAAGTCTGACGGAAGACTCCACTGTCTCATGAGTCACCAGAGTGGCTTTTTGGACAGTAATAAGCTTAGAGCTGCATGGTCTGGGCCTGGGCAAGACACTTCACTCTCCATATTCTCTCCTGTCCGTCCTCATGCTTCCATTACCAATCACCCAATTCACCAACTCCAAACTGATAACTAAGAGGGAAGCAAAGAGCCCAGATTTTGCAGCCAAACAGCCATGGGTTATTTATTTATTTAGAAACAGGATCTCGCTGTGTTGCCCAGGTTGCAGTGTAGTGGTATGATCACAGCTGACTGCAGCCTTGAAGTCCTGGGCTCAAGGGATCCTCTCACCTCAGCCTCCTGAGTAGCTGGGACCACAGGCGTGTGCTACCATGCCCAGCTAATTTTTTCATTTCTGGAGAGGTAGGGTTTCACCATGTTGCCCAGACTGGTCTTCAGCTCCTGGGGTCAAGTGATCCTCCCACCTTAGCCTTCCAAAGTGCTGGGATTACAGTTATGAGCTACCATGCCCAGCCTAGCCCTGGGTTTTAATTCTGCTTCTGCCAGAGATAAAATATACATAGTCCCCACCTTGAGAAGCTCAAGTCAAGAAAGGGAGGTAAAGTAGAACAGTAAACAAATAATCACCATGTAATTTGACATACAAGAGAGCTGTACCTCATAGAAACTTCCCATGTCAAAAGAGTCACTTCGGTCCTTTTCACAGCTGTTCAGGATCACGTTGTGTGGCTCTATTGCAACTCATTTACTGTTCACTACTAACGAACAGAAGCTTTTTTTTTTAGTCTCTCTCTCTCTTCACTTTTTACAAGCAATACTGAATGAACATCCTTGTACACAGCTTGATGTACTTGAATCAGTGCTTCTGTGGTATAAATGTTTACAGGTGAGGAATGGTACACTCATTAGATTTTGATAGATGTACCAAATTACCTTCCAAACATAATGTATCAATACAACAATTTATACTCCTCCCCGTAGCATAGGAGAGTACGCATTTCCCCACTTCTGGGTCAATACTCAAAATTATCAACTTTTTACATTTTTGCTAAACTAATTAATGGCATCTTATTAAGGTTTTACTTTGCATTATTCTAACTGCTGTTGAGGTTAAACATCTTTCACATGTTTATTGGCCATTCTGATGCTCTCTTCTGCAAACTGTCAGTTCAGAGCCTTTGTAGATCTTTTTTTTTTTTTGAGATGGAGTCTTCCTCTGTCACCCAGGCTGGAGTGCAGTGGTGCAATCTCAGCTTATTGCAACTTTTGCCTCCCAGGTTCAAGTGATTCTCCTGCCTCAGCCTCCTGAGTAGCTGGGATTACAGGTGCCCACCACCATGCCTAGCTAATTTTTGTATTTTTAGTAGAGACAGGGTTTCACCATGTTGCCCAGGCTGGTCTCAAGCTCCTGACCTCATGATCTGCTCGCGTCAGCCTCCCAAAGTGCTGGGATTCTAGGCGTGAGCCACCGCCCCCAGCTGCCTTTGTAGCTATTTCTATTTGAGTGTTTATCTCCCAACTTTCTGCTTCGGTTCTGTCAAGTTTTTGATCCCACTCCTGCCCTTTAGGCTTCTGATGCTCAGGTCTCCTCCAAGGTCCCAAGCACTGTTCCTCACTCCTGTAGTTTAATCGTCCCGAACCATTCCTCCACAGGATAGCACTAGCCACAGTTTCAGCCAGCCTGAATCCAGGAGGGCAGAGAAATTCAGATTGAATCTGGCCCAATCAAAAGACAGTTCAAGTAATGGATGATCTCCAAAAGGTTTCTCTTCTAACTTTAAGATCAAAGCCCTCATAATAATCCTCTAAAGAAACTCAGCCTCAAAGTTACATGAAATAATTTCTTTTTTCTTTCCTTTTTTTTTTTTTTTTTGTGTGTGTGTGTTTTTAGAGACAGAGTCTCACTTTGTCTCACCTAGGCTGGAGAGCAGTGGAGTGATCTTGGCTCACTGCAGCCTCTGCCTCCTGGGTTCAAGTGATTCTCCTGTCTCAGCCTCTGGGATTACAGGCATGTACCACCACACCTGGCTAATTTTGTATTTTTAGTAGAGACGGGGTTTCACCATGTTGGCCAGGCTGGTCTTGAACTCCTGAACTCAAGTGATCCACCCGCCCTGACCTCCCAAAGTGCTGGGATTATAGGTGTGAGCCACTGTACCCAGCCACATGATTTCTAATGAGGGAAGTGGTTGACAAAATCTCGGAATCCCTTCTGTATTTTGTCCTTGAAATGTCAGTGTGGGTGATCTATTTAAAACAGAAGGCCAAAATGCCCTTCTCATTTTAATGAAATTCCCGGAATGAATTGCCCAGGTAATTAGGTCTATTTCAAGAAAATATGAAAACTCCACTGTCTCCCCCAGCAAGCTGGCTAATAGAGAAACTATGTTTCATATATTTCTTGACATGGAAAATAGCCTGGATACCTACTTGGTCCAATTCTTTATTTTACAGCTAAAGAAACTGGCTGAAAGGGGAAAGTTCTTGCCAAGGCCACATAACAAGGTCAGAGACTGGTAGCACCCCAGCCTGCTTTTCCTCATTGCCCGGCTGCCCATCACAGTGATATGGAAAAAAAGATGCTAAAGGACTTTCCGGAGAGTTGTTTGGTATGAATTCACCACTAGAATCCTCGGAAACAACCACAGGAGCCCAAGGGTGCTGCGTGTTCAACAATCAATTAAATAAAGGCTTCAAGTCAAACCACTGTCACATGACATAATACCTTAGTTTTAGAGAGCAAGGGAAAGGAACAGCATTATCATTTTCTTTCTAGCATCAACTCTTCCATCAGAGCAGCAGAATTGATTAAAACAAGGCTTCCAGAAAGGGCATGCCTGCTTAATTTGCATTCAAACCTCAAATTAAAGGAATACTGGCATGCAATTTATATTTCTTGCATGCAATTTATATTTCTTATTACCACAGCCTAATTTGACCTTTTATGCAACCATCTCCCTTCAGTTCACAGACAGCATTTTTGCTGAGACCGTGACAGGGATTTCTGGGCTTCTTTTTTCTTTTTGAAAAAACAAAAGCAAAAAGCTTGCAAGTCCCCTGTCTTTTCCAATGGCGTTAATCATTAAGGTAGAATCCTGGGTCTCCTTTTGCATAGAAAATGCCCTGATGTTTATTCTGTATAGAGTGATACACATTTAACGATTAACTAAGCTACTCTGTTTTGCAGAGGCGACGGCTGTGCAGCATTCATTCAACAAATAGTTACCAAGCACTGACTATGTCGGCTGCTGTTACACAAAGGAGAAGATACAACTGCAAAGGAGATGCAGTTCTTGCTCCAAAGGAGCGCTATACAAGGCAGGTCATGCGCAGGGTGCTCCTGAATGCGGAGGAAGAGGTGATTCCCTTGCTGGGGGTGGGGATGTTGATAGCCGCTTCACAAAGGAGACAAAATGTGAGCTGATTCTTCAAGAAAGGGATCACCAAGAAGAGGTGGGGGAGATCATCTGAGCAGAGGGCACAGCAAGAGGAAAGGCGCAGAGTGGGGCTCAACACAGATGGAGTGCTGGGGGACCGTAGTGGGAGATGAAGCTGGAGCACTCTGAGTCACACTGTGAGGAGACTGACTGTCACACTGGGGAGACTGGACTTTACCCAGCAGACTGCAGAGACACCTATGGCAGGAAACGTCCCCATGATAATAAAGGTGGAAGTATTATAGATAGGCTGTGACCTGCATTAGGCTCTTCCACACAAAACCACACTCCAGGCAGACGAGTGTCCTCTCTGTTCCTGAAGCACAGTGAGCCCTGCCCTGCCTTGGGGTTTTGCTCCTGCCAAAGGGTTTGTTCCTGCAGACTGGGACACTCTTCCATCCGCTCTTTCACTGGCTGACTTCTTTTCACACTCCAGGAGGAAACTCAAACCCCACTTCCTCTGAGAGTCCTTCTGTGGCCTGTCTTCCTAAACGTTCCCTCACCCCCTAGCTAGTCACTGTTTGGTTCCTTCTCAGGATTTATTGCAACCTGAAATCATCTTGTTTCTGATTGCCTGTTTATTGCCTCCACCACTGGAATGGAAGTTCCATGAGGGCAGGGCCCCTGTTTTGTTCACTACCCATGTCTAGAAAGGCAGGCTGCAAAATCAATGTTGATTGAATGAATTAACTAGTTAATGTGTTTCCAGAGTTCTAGCTGCAACTATACCCCCTTTTCTCCAACTGAACAAAGTATTTATGAGTATGAATGAGCAAGAGTGATAGTACTTATTATAATGCCTGTATGTCCAAGCCACACCGCACACCAATTTTTTTTTTTTTTCCTTTGGAGACAGATTCTCACTCTGTCACCCAGGCTGGAGTGCAGTGGCACGATCTCAGCTTACTGCAACCTCCACCTCCCAAGTTCAAACGATTGTCATGCCTCAGCCTCCCCCGTAGCTGGGATTACAGGTGCGTACCACTATGCCCAGCTAATTTTTGTATTTTTAGTAGAGACGGGGTTTTGTTGTCATATTGGCCAGGCTGGTCTCGAACTCCTGACCTCAGGTGATCCGACTGCCTTGGCCTCCCAAAGTGCTACGATTACAGGTGTGAGCCACCACGCCCAGCCCTAGACCAATTAAATCCAAATCTCTGGTGATGAGATCCAGACATCAGTATTTCAAGATCCCCTTGGGTGATTCCAATGTGTATCCAGTGCTGAGACTCTAATACTTTTGAAGGACAAGCACACAGACAATCTTCCATTTTGTTTCCCAGATCTACCGGTTTTCATACATGAAGCCTAGGACATCTTAGCTACTCCCTAGTCTCTGGAATCTCTCTTATTTTTTAGAAGTCAATAAATTTGCAAATTTCAATATGTTACTTAAATTACTTGTGACACACATCACAAATAATCAAGATATATAAAGGCATCACAACCTCAAACTGAAACTTCCTAAATAGGAGAAGCAGCTTTTTAAAGCCCAAATATGCCATGATCCACCATGATCCATCTCAGGGCATAAAAAAAAAAAAAAAATCCTTTATTATACCCAAAGCATTTCAGCTAGGATTTGAGATCTACAAAGATGGCAATTTAACCTCAAAGAGTTACTTGCATTTCTATATACAAGTAATTTGTTGTTTGTGGTTTTATATCATAGAAAGTGTTTGGAAGTCCTTTGGAAAGGTAAACTTCGTGTACAGTTAATCATTTCTTGGGTGTTTGTCATATACTGGGCACTAGGATATAGAAATAGAAATAAGATAGAAGTCCAACTCTTGCAGCACTGAGAACAGGAGAGGTAAGACACAGCCAGTGTCATGACAGGTGTTACTCAAATACAGTCTTATAACAATGCTACCATTTATCAGCCCTCTACTATGCATTTTGTGTGTGTGTAACTCACTATATACTCATAGCCATCCCAGAAGGCAGGTACTATTATTGTCATCTCCTCCCCTTTCTATTTTACAGATGAGGACTATAAGGTACAGAAAAGTTAAGTATCTTCTCTAGGGTCACACAGCCATTAAATGACCAGGGCCTGGATTCAAATCCAGACAGCCCAACTCCAGGGCCCTCATGCCCAACCGTCGTACTACATGGTGTCAGGGGAACAAAGGGGCAGGAGAGACAATTTCTGGCTGTAGGAAGGCGATACTTCCTGGGAAAGACACCATTCGTGTTTGCCTTGAGAGATGCGGAGACTTTCAAGAGGCAGATATGGGGAAGGACTGTTTCCCGGCAAGGGAATGGCATTCGTGAAGATCCAAAGATACTTGGTGAATGGCATGTTGTAGAGTGTAGGCTACATAATAAGAAGTAAGATAATGATGGGGAAATGGGCTAGGTTAGGGCCAGATTATGGAGTGTCAGAGGCTAGGGCCAGATTAAGGATTTGGACTTTAGTTAACAGCCATTTGGGAGACCCTGAAGGCTGCTGAGTAGCACAGGCACGTGGAGCAAACTTGAGGATGGACTGGAGCGGGAGATGGCAATGGGAGACCACTTAGGAAGCCATTTTAATAATCCAGGCAAGGGGAACAAAAACAGCCTAGGAAAGTGACAATGAGATAAAACAGGAAGTAGCAAATGTGAGCGATTACAGAAGAAACTCAACAGGACTTGATGTTGGATTGGAACTTGGAGTAAACGGAAGAGTCAAAGATGCATCTCAGGTTACTTGATACTGGGAGGATGGAGACACCATTAACTCAAATAGATAGGGAAGACAGGAACAGGCTTGGCAGAAGAAAGGAGGCAGATAAATTTCCTTTGGGGATATAAGGAATTCATCTCATTATTCTCAAGCCAAACCACCAGGAAGATTTTCTATTATTTGAAGTCCTGTTCAGGAATCCTTCACACTAACTGCTTTCCAATTGTTCTGTGACCTTTTACCTACTGAAATCGAGACAGGCACTTGTTGTAAGAGACTTTATATTTAATTACTTAGAGCCTTCTGTCCTAGAAGGCTATGATGTCGTGTAATCCCATCGAGAGAGTACAGGAAAGCCAAAAGTTAGTTTCTTTGTTCAAGGAATTCAAAGCAAGGTGGGGAGGAGGGAGGCAAGAACTGTTGTCCAACTTGGGCAAAAGTTACATCCTAGAATTGAATTTGAAACCATTAACAGTTCAAGATGTGTTGCTCTGGTTCTAAAGAGGTGAATGAACATTTGGGGAGTGAACAGTGCTAGAAGCTGCTGCAGGTAAATTACTCATAGCTCCTTCTCAGAAAGACAGTATGGTTTATTCCCTCATTACTCGTGTGATCTGTGGACCAGTGCCGTTAGCACAGGCCCTACCTCAGACCTACTGAATCAAAATCATTTTATTAGGATCTCCATATACACCCATTTATTTTGAGAGTACAGGCTTTGGAATAAGATGTGTCTGGCTTTAAATCTCAGCTTAGTCACTTACCACTTACTAGCAGGTAGCCTGCTGTACTTGCTTCCTCATGTCTAAAATCAGTATGTGGTTCTACACCTCGGTTTCACATCAGAATAGGCCAGGAATGCTTTCAGATTCCATGCCCAGACCACACTACACACCAATTACAACAGAATCTCTGGGGGTGGGATCCAAATATCAGGATTTAAAGGCCTCCCAGGTGACTCCTGTGTGCACTCAAGGCTGAGAACCACTCATGGCTTTGAAGAACAGGAGTGTGGCCATTGGAACCAGACAATCTTCACTTGTATCCTGTATCTACCACTTCTTATATCTGAGACTGGGGTTTCTTAACCTCTCGCTAAACTTTAACTTCCTTCATCTGTGAAATGAATATGACCTATAGTACCTCGTTCAAAGGACTCTGGGCACTGAAGGAGGTGAAACACGTAAAGTGCTTAGCACAGTGCACAATGAGTATTTGTTATTATTTATGCAAGGCGCAGCTTCCTTTGCAGAAAGAACCTAGGAAGCAACATGTGGGTTGAAGTATCATATAAACACCAATCTGCAGTCATGCTCATACCTTACCCACCAGAGGTGACTTCCAATTACTTGGCCACCAAAAGGTTAGTGGGTTTTGCCTCAGCTATTGAAAAAAATGCAAAAAAAAAAAAAACTATTATTTTTCATTAGAGAAACTAAGGCAAAAGTTGGTTGGCAAGTAACTTTTGCAGAACAGGTTGGGGGTTCTGCTGGAAGCATAAAAATGCTTCCGGCTGTGGGGTCAGCACTAGGTACAGAAGCGGGCATGGCAGATAACACAATGCTTTTTCTTTGAACTGTCCTAGCACTTCAGGCAACAGACCCTGCACCTCATCTGTCTAGAGCCTCACAGCAATCTCTCCAGTTAGAAAATCTAGAAAGGGCTGGAAGGGTCTTTACAAAGACTCCTGTCCAACTGCTTTGCTTTTTAGAGTGTTGCAAAGAGGTAACCAAGGCCCAGGGAGCTGAGAAGACTTATGCAGGGTCATATGCAATTTAAAGCCATAACCAGAAGGCATAAAATGACCCAGTCAGATGTAGAGGAAACAGCTTAGTAGTGAAAAAGGAATTGAATGAAAGGGGGAAAAAGACATAATAGTGCTTTGAACCAAAGAGCTTTATAAACACTTGTGGCTTTAACCTGCCCAGGAGGTAGATAAGCATGTGCCCTTTAGTTTGTCCTCAAACTCAACCTCTCACAAGAGGTTAAGGAACACACCCAAGGTTGGAATTGACACTCAGACCTCCAGACTTCCTGGCTTTGGAGCTGGAAGTTCAGCCTCCACCTCCCTTGTCTATCAGGAAAAACATCTGGGTTATAATGCTTGAGGATGGGATATCAAGGGGAAGTGGTGGAAGTTCGGTTCTTCAAGAAACTTTGAGCAAGACTGCATGAGACCCTGCTAGGGGCCCCTCCCATTCCCTGAGTCACGCCTCAAAGAAGTTTCTGCACTTCTATCCTGGAGGCTCCCCTTGTATGACCTTTAGGGAAATCTATTTGCCTAAGATGTTGGATGTAAGGAAAGAGAGCCGAGACTTCAAAATGTGTGAACAGACACCCCAAGGAGCTGCCTAAAGTAACAAAGCCTTTCCTTCACATGACTACTTCTCCCTGTTCTAACAGGGATTCTCAGCCACATAATCAAGTGCCTAAAGCAAAGCAAGAGGAACAGGCAGGACTACAAGAAGAAAAAGCAAGGGGAAGTCATCTTTAAAGGCCAAAAGGTCACATAAAACATAATAAAATACAACTGTTTCCTTTAAAAATTTTAATGGACAGGAAATGGTATAGAATAACTGCCAAGTCACATAAATTAACTTTTTTGTTAATGTTTGTGATCCCGGAAAGAACACACTATCAGTCGATGCAAATTGCATGGGCGTTTTCATCAGTCGGTGTCTGGGCACATGACCGAATGTGGGCCACAGACCCATCTTTACTTGGTCCAGAAAAAAAAGTGGCTGCCATGTATGGCAGGCTTCAGATCTCCCTTGATCTCAGGGCTGGGCTCCGGTCTTGGTCTTGAGTGATAGGGATTCTCCGGTAAAGGTCGATCTGTTTTCACTTTGGTGACCTGGGAAGGGTGAAGAGGGCAAAAGCAAAGTTGAAAGCTAGGGTGGAGAAATCTGTAACCATCAACGTACCTCCTGGTGTCTCCCCAATGCTCTGGCTGCCACAACTGCTCCCCGACTTAAATCCCCAGCAAATCACATTCAGACTTATTTAATCCTTGAACAAACACTCAGGAAAGCCTACTTTATGTCATTCCATGTGGTAGAAACGAGGGATACAGAAGGGAACAAGGTACTGTCCTCAAGGGGATCACAGTCTAGTGAGGGAGAAAGCCAGGAATAACAACTAAGATTTCCAAATTACCCCAATGACTAATGGCAATGATGGAGACAGGAACTGCCTGCTATAGGAGTAAGGACTGTGTACATCTAACCCATCCTGAAGGCTGGAGGTTTGGACTATTTTTGAAGAGGTAAGACTTAGCTTAAAGTCTGAGCAGGAGCCAGTCAGAAAGACAAGGGAGGAAAAGACATTCCAAGTAAAGAGTACATATGAAGATAGACAGGCATGTCTTCAGAATGGCTGAAGCAAAGTCTGCATGAAGAATGGAGGGAGATGAAGCATCTCACCAACCACTTATTGCTAGAAATGATGCTGGCACATGATTCCATTCCATTTTCACTCTTATGAGGTCATTCTGCAGGGGCTCACTGAGGCCACCTAGCTAATAGCGGAAGAAATAGTACACAAAGTCAGATATGCCTACTCCAAAGCTTGTGCTTCTTAATACCACACTACAGTGGTGGACAGGCCAGATGATAAAGGGTATTAAATGATACGCAAAGGTGTTTGCGTTTTAACCTGATGGTTAACAGGTGCCACTGAAGCAGGGCAGTAACTAAATCCCATCTCTGTAGGCTGGAAAGTGTGAAAGCTAGACTGGAGAGAGTCAAGACCCAAATCGGGGAGCTGAGCCAATAAGCCAGGAGAGTGGTGAAGTACTAAACTGCAACAGGGAGAGAGATACTTTACACTCACAGTATCCTTTGATGGTCACAAAAATCTCAACTGGAAAGCCAGCAGAAACTGCTGTCATTTTAAAGATAAATAGGCCCAGAGAAGTAAGAAGACATAAGGCCACAGCTGTCAATAGTCTTCTGATTATTCCCCTACTGGTCTGAACTCTTAAGTCACCTCATAAAAGATGACCAGATTAATCTTCCTAGATGTATAAATTCAGAAACCTTTTATTGGGAACAGTTTTTGGGTATACAATCACACAATTATTATAACCACTTTATAAGGCATTATTATCTCTAGTTCACAGATGAAGACCAGGGAGGTTGGCATGCCTAAGATAAGATACACAGTAATGTCAGAGCTAAGGTTGGAACCTAAGTCTTCAATTCTACTAGTTTTGTTTGTTTGCTTTTGAAAGTTTTCCCAACGTCCTGCCATAAGCAGAGATGGTTCCTACTGATCCACTAATGGTTTCTTGGTATTTGCAGCTCCTTTAAGGAATTAAAGACATTTATGAAACTGGCTGGGCACGGTGGCTTATGCCTGTAATCCCAGCACTCTGGGAGGCTGAGGCAGGCGGATCACTTGACGTCAGAGTTCAAGACCAGACCAGGCAACATAGTGAAACCCCATCTCTGCTAAAAATACAAAAATTAGCTGAGCGTGGTGGCAGGCACTGGTAATCTCAGCTACTGAGGCAGAATTGCTTGAACCTGGGAGGCAGAGGTTGCAGGGAGCAGAGACTGTGGCACTGTACTCCAGCCTGGGTGACAGCGTGAGACTCCACTTCAAAAACAAAAACAAAAACAAAATGTTGCCCAGGCTAGTCTTGAACTCGTGAGCTCAAGCAATCCTCCTGCCTCAGCCTCCCAAAGTGCTAGAATTGCAGGTGTGAGCCATGGCACCTGGTCGAGAAATACACTTTTGAAAAGAGTAAAGATAATTTTTTTTTTATCTTACAGAGTTTAAAAAAGTGTTAATACAAAGATTCAAGAATCAATATGCTTTCTTACTAGCATGACTTGTTATTTCTTCTTTCGTAAGTGTCGGAAATGAGAAAAGGTAGTTTTATTTGTTACATGTGTAAGTTCTACCACTTTCCAACCTAGAATTATCAACTATTTAAAATAATATGTTCAGTAAATCAAAAAGTATCTGAAAATAATCATGCCAGATACAAAAGGCAAAAAGTTTGCTAAGTTATTATTTATGACACCAAGCTTATATTCACAGATGCTATACACAAAGAGATGGGAACTAGACCGGGGGCTAAGGTGGCAGGATCGCTTGAGCCCAGGATCTCAAGACCAGATTGGGTAACACAGCAAAATCCTGTCTCTACTAAAATACAAAAATTAGCTGGGCATGGTGGCCTGCGCCTGTAGTCCCAGCTACTCGGGAAGCTGAGGTGGGAGAATCACCCGAACCCAGGAAGTCAAGGCTGCAGTGAGCTGTGATCGCACCACTGTATTCCAGCCTAGGAGACAGAGTGAGACCTGAGATTTTTCCTCCATGCCTTGCTACCTGTGCTGCCCCAGAGGGAATGGATGGAGCTGAGGCTGAAGAAGCAGGGATGGGTCAGATCATAAAGGGCCTGCATGCCATGTTATAGAGAAGATGCTTTATCTCACCAGCAATGGAGAGTCCCATCCAGTTTTTAAAAACACAGTGACATAGATTTATTTTCCACACAGATCGCTCTTCTTGTGGAGGTGTAATTTTATTCTCAATTCTTCATCTAAAGCCCACATTGATCCACCCTTCTCTCCCAGAAATTCATGTACCCCAGGTTAAGAACTCCTGTCCAAGAATAAGATAACAGCAGCAGGAACAATGAAGGATTTAAAAAAAAATTCCAGGAGATGCTAATCTATAGGAAGAGATGACTGCATGGAATCAGAACAGTAGGGAATGAAGAATTCAGGTTTCTAGCTCTCATGTTTCAACAGATGGTGGTGTCACAACTAAGATAGGAAATACAGGAGAAAGACAAACACTTTTAAAACTACAATTATGTAGTTTTAAAAAAAAATCTTAGATATGTTCCTGAAAAATGTGGCATAAGCCTGATCCTATTTCCCCAGTGAATTCCACAATAACCTCCACAATGTTTTCAACTAACAGTGTTTCACTAATACTTTAGCTTCCTCTACTCCCTTCTGTTCTTTAATTAGCTAATTAACTAAAAATAAATCTGCACATCTAGAAGGTCTAAAGAAATATTTCTATTTTTTTCTGTTTTTTTTTTTTTTTTTTTTTTAAGACAGAGTCTCCCTCTGTTGCCTAGGTTGGAGTGCAGTGGCGCAATCTCGGCTCACTGCAAGCTCCGCCTCCTGGGTTCATGCCATTCTCCTGCCTCAGCCTCCCAAGTACCTGGGACTACAGGCGCTTGCCACCACGCCCGGCTAATTTTTTGTATTTTTAGTAGAAACAGGGTTTCACCATGTTAGCCAGGATGGTCTCGATCTCCTGACCTTGTGACCCGCCCACCTTGGCCTCCCAAAGTGCTGGGATTATAGGTGTGAGCCACTGCGCCCAGCCAGAAATATTTTTATTTTTAAAAATTCCTTTCTGGACTATGTATAATCACTGTCTAATTAATATGTTTGGTAAATCTGGCAAGTTCTTACATCATATCTGTATTCACAGAGACCCTTTGCTGACCACCTCTTGCCTTTATCCCACCCCTGAGTGAGAAAGTGAGACCTCCAGGAGAAGCCTTTTTACCTTTGACAGTTCTCCCAGGTCAGGCCGCACCCAGCCCAGTTTGTCCAGCACACACTCGTCAAACTTTGCCTGCTCTTTGCGACAGTGACGAAATAACTGCTGGCCAGTATAATCAATGCAAGTCCAATATTCTGTAAAAGGTTCTGCGCAGTGACGTTTTATCTGCCTGGAAAAGAAGGCTGGGTTAAACAATGAAAAACAGAAAAATGGTAAAACAATGAAAAACAGAAAAGTGAGAAGAAAATAGGTACAGATCTCAAATACATAGCCTTGCTTTTTGAAAGGTATATGAGTAAATATTCTTACCTCACTTACAAGACAACTTCAGGATCCTCCAGTTGAGAACAAGTTAGTAAACAAAAAAGATTTCTGAGGTAGAAAACCTAATTTCTTTATGTAGTAAGAAGAAAAGAGTGTAGCCTAATGCATGCATATTTTACTCAGAGAGGAACTCCTTACTTGGGGCCTATTTATTCTTTTCTTTAGATCCAATTCCTCAAAGGGTATCAGCTTAGCAAATTTAGAAGAGAAGGAGGCATAATTAGATAATGGACATGCTGACAGAAGTCAGAAGTGACAGACAATGGCAAAGGAAGAGACAAAATTATACAAAGCAAATACACAAACTAACAAGCAGAAGATCCTGGGATCATTCAGTATAAAGACAAACTGCACTCCACTCCTCAAAAGCTCAAGGTCCTCATTCTATTTACACATTGAATAAAAATAGATATTAATCCTTGCTATCAAGAACAAAGTTATATTATATTTGGTATTCTCTGTTAAGAAGCAGGGTAGCATATAATTCATTCTGTAGCTATCAAAAATGGCTAGAGAAAATTTAACTTCTGTGTATAAAAAGAATAAGCTTCAGTTTTTTGCAAAATCCCCCTTATCATTCAACCCTGCTAGTATGCATGTTCAAGCAAGAATAAAATACCATCATTTTATGTAAAAGCCATACTTGAGGCAGTGAAATTCAGAACACCTCTTTCTCCCAATGAAATAATAATTTTATTATTTAAGTGCTTACCTGTCATACTCCAGAAATCTAGCTACACTCTCACATGAATCATGTTTAACATGGATCAGGAAGGAAGGATTTCAGAGATGGCCTACAGAAGTACACAGTGACAAATCTGCTTTCCACTCCTGCCCAATAAGCCACTCAGCTGCCCTCCTGGAGGTCCACCAACGTCACTGGTTTCTTAGGTTTCCCTTCCAGGTATTCTAAGCACAACCTGCACCCACATAACTTCTACACAAGAATCACTTTGGTAGAAAGCAACCATTTCCAATGGGAGTTTTATATTCCTCCAAAACGCTGCAGCAGCAGACGGGCTGCAAACCGCTACTCTAGTAGCACGGATCCCTGTTCTGGACCCCGTTCCCCATACCTAACAATTATCTATTAATGCCTACAACCAGCAACTTCAGCAGTGAGAAATTCCTCTATGGAGGCAGTTAGGCACCTTGGGAATTTGTGAAATCCAAACATTCCCCGCTTAAAACGTACTACCACTGGGCCATGGAAAAAAAGCTTTGCAAAAGTTCTCTTAGAAAATAAAAATTGTTTAGGCTGGATGTGGTGGCTCACGCATGTAATCCCAGCACCTTGGGAAGCCAAGGTAGGCGGATCACTTGAGGCCAGGAGTTCAAGACCAGCCTGGACAACATGGCGAAACCCCATCTCTACTAAAAATACAAAAATTAGCCAGGCGTGGTGGCACACACCTGTAATCCCAGCTACTCAGGTGGCTGAGGCACAAGAATCACTTGAACCCAGGACACAGAGGTTGCAGCAAACCAAGATCATGCCACAGCACTACAGTCTGGGTGACAGAGTGAGACTCTGTCTCAAAAAAAAGAGAAAAATTGTTTGTTTAAATAAACACACACACACACATACACACACACACTCAACCTCGCTGGCAATCAAATCAATGCAAATTGAAACATCCAAAAATATTTGCACTCCCCAAATATTTAAATATTATGCATACCAGAAGCCAGCGCTGAGGACAGCATAAACTGATCCAACATTTAAAAACTAAATGCAATTGCCGGGCACGGTGGCTCACGCCTGTAATCCCAGCACTTTAGGAGGCCAAGGCAGGCGGATCATGAGGTCAGGAGATCGAGACCACGGTGAAACCCCGTCTCTACTAAAAATACAAAAAATTAGCCGGGCGTGCTGGTAGGCGCCTGTAGTCCCAGCTACTAAGGAGGCTGAGGCAGGAGAATGGTGTGAACCCGGGAGGTGGAGCTTGCAGTGAGCCAAGACCGCGCCACTGCACTCCAGCCTGGGCAACAGAGCGACATTCTGTCTCAAAAAAAAAACAAACAAAAAAAAACAGCAATAAAGTTCAAGAGCCATAATAATGTTCAAAGCCTTTTATAGAATAACCTCACTGTTAGGAAATTTATGCCGATGAATTATTGACTAATGAAAACGATCTACACGCAAAGGTAATCACTGCAGATTTATCCAAAATAATCAAAAATTGAAATCAACAATGATGTTCAATAACAGGAATTGGTCAGGTATGTTATGGTTGGTTTATCCACTGATGGAATAATATATAACCATTAAAAATGATGATCATGGCCAGGTGCGGTGGCTCACACCTGTAATCCCAGAACTCTGGGAGGCCAAGGAGAGCGGATCACTTGAGGTCAGGAGTTCGAGACCAGCCTGGCCAACATGGTGAAACCCCATCTCTACCAAAAATACAAAAAAATTAGCCAGGCTTAGTGGTGCGGGCCTGTAGACATGTGAATCGCTTGAAGCCAGGAGGCAGAGGTTGCAGTGAGCCAAGATCACACCATTGCACTCCAGCCTGGGCAACACAGTGAGACTCCGTCTCAAAAAAAAAAAGATCATGAAGACTATACAGCAACTTCAAGAATGTTTCCAATAATGTCAAGTGAAAAATAAAAATGAATTTTTCAATGTATACATACTATGATTATAACCATAAAAATATCTTTGCATAGGGACAAAGACAGCAGAAGCAAGAAAGAAGGAAAGCAGCTACTGTGCTAAGGTATCTATTTTTCTTTTCTCTAATGTCACTGTTGTGGACATTGGTGGTTTTTGCCTAGTCAGCAGTCATTCCCCCATTCTTCTGTAACATCCTTCTAATTTTCCTTTGGAAACAACCCCTCCCTGTCTCTTAGCAATGTGGTTTGGATGAAGCTAAGTCCACTCCCCATCTCAGGCCTAACCAATCAGAGCCTTTTATCTCCTGAAGCACAAGTGATGCAATGATATGTATATGAAGTCAGCCAGCCAGGACAATTAGACTCAGTCCAGGAGCTTCTGCTCACTTCTGGATAAAGGGCACACTTTGTCTAGGTTTGCTAAGCAAGTATCAACAGAATAGCAACTTGAGTGGCTGGTGGCCATTTGTGGTACAGCAAGGTGACAGCCTTTCTGAAATGAGGTAAACAGAGAAAACCAGAACTAAAAGACTGTGAAAACAGGAGAGGCAAAAAGACATCAAGTAATTGTGAAATTATTTAAGCCCTTGAATCCAGTCCTGCCTGATGCCAGGCCTATTTCTGGACTTCAGAGTTACAAGAGCCAATTTCCTTTGAGTTGACTTTCTCTCCTTTTAAATAGAGTGCTAATATGCTTGTTAAAACATCTTCCTACAATTACACAGTTTAGGTTTTTTTAACTTAAGTATCAAGCACAGTGACCTACCTAAAACCTAACTCTGAATACAATTTTCTTTCCATCATACCTGTGTTCTGTAGTAATGACAACAACCTAGTGAATGCCTGCTTAAAAAGGACTGTGCTAAGTTGTTTTACATGCCTTTTCAAATTTTTCACAGCAAAAAGACTTTCCCCTTGCTGTAGCAAAAATGGTCACCAGTCACTTGCTTAGCAAATGTAGATAGGTATTATTTTACAATTTGGAAACTGAGATTCATGGAGATTAAAGAACTTGCCAGATAATAAAAACAAAACTAAAAATAATTATCATCCTTTGAATGTTTTACCTTGGTCTGATTTCAAAGCCTATGTACTTCCTACTAAAATCCACATTATTAGCTGGCTGTTCACTTATTAATTTAAACCTTTATGTTTCAACCAAGTAGGCACTGATACCAGAAGATTTTTACCTAAAGAAGTCCAAAGCACACTTGTTGACCAGCTTGCCTTCCTCCAAACACCGCCTCGGATCTTTCTCTTCCCAGCGGCAGAGCATAAACTCCTTGTTGGGCTTATCACACTGAGCTCCATAGTGATGGGCCGCAGCTTTAAGCACAGCAGAACTAACTTTCACCTAGGAAAGGAAAGATGGGAAAAAGACCACAGACTGTGAACCAGAATACCACTTTCTCAAGTTAACCTCATGCGGGTCAGAATAGAGAACACAAAAGTAGCACTGTTCTGACTTTACCAAGAGTAGCACTGTTCTGACTTTACCAAGTGCTACCAAAAGTAGCACTGTTCTGACTTTGTCATTTTTTTTTTTGGTCACTCCCATCACCCAGGCTGGAATGTAGTGGCGCGATGTCGGCTCACTGCAACTTCGGCCTCCCAGGCTCAAGTGATTCTGCTGCCTCAGCCTCCCAAGTAGCTGGGATTACAGGCATGAGCCATCTCACCCGGCGATTCTTTATAATCTGTGGTGATTTAGAGAACACGAAGCTCTTTCACATATATTATTTTCTTCACTTTTACAATAATCTCATGAAAAGGTTACTATTCCCATTACTATCCCCATTTTAGAGTGGAAGAAATGGCACCCCTAATAGAATCTTTAGATATGTATGGTAGACAGAAAGGGGGTGTGGAGAAGGATGGAAGCTTCTAGGATGTAGGGAGAGGAACCAACTCTGGAGAGCTTCACTGAGTTTCTGCTGCTGGAATAAAATTAATAGATATATAAGGCTGGGCACAGTGGCTCATACAGGTAATCCCAGCACTTTGGGAGGCCAAAGCAGGCAGATCACTTGAGGTCAGGAGCTCAAGACCAGCCTGGCCAACACAGTGAAAGCTCATCGCTAGTGAAGATACTAGAGATGTATCTGGGCATGGTGGTATACACCTATAATCCCAGCTACTAGGGAGGTTGAGGCATGAGAATTGCTTGAACCCAGGAGGCAGAGGTTGCAGTGAGCCAAGATCATGCCACCACACTCCAGCCTGGGTGACACAGTAAGACTCTGTCTCAAAAAAAAAAAAAAAAAAAAGAATTAAATTAAATCAAATTAATGGATAAATAAAACTCCCAGAGGACTACAGAGTCACAGAAGACGAGGCTGGAAGGGATCACAAACAGCATCTAGTCCATCTAGTAATAGTCCATCTAGTCCATCTAGTAGTAACTAATAATAAAGTACTAAAATCTGCAAATTTTTTAAAAATCAGAGCATATCCAAGGTTGCTATCCCTTTAACTATGCACACCAGTTTCCCTCAATAGCATTTTAGTGATATTTTCTTGAGAAGATACACAGTGTAGATACAGCCAGCACAGAAAGAACTGTAAACTGCCCAGGGCCTACTAACAACTGCTTAAGCAAGAGACCTGCTGGTCCCTTTTCTGTACTACCTTTTCTTATACCAATACCACAATGTTTTAATTACTGTCACTGAAGAGAACATTTTGTTATCTGGGAGAACCATCCTCTTCATTCTTCCTTTTCAAAACTTTTCTGGCTATTCTTTCAGAAGAACACCTTCCCCCAATAATTTGCATTCAAACTGTATTAAATTTAGTTATATATTAAATTAGGGAACAATGGGCACTTTTATAAAACTGGGTACCTGCTCAAACTTCACATCCTCAGAGAGTCTCTCTCTAATCATCTTATATAAGCTAGCATCAGTGGTCACTCATGTGGTCTGGTCTTAGCACTCATGATCAATTCTAGATATACTTGTTCTTTCCTCTCTGTAAGCACAATCTCTGTGTAAGCACCAATCACACTGGGGTCATCAACATCTTTCTCAATAATTTTAAGAGCCACTGAGTGGTCTGTGTGTGACTAGAATATAAGCTCCAAAAGGGAAGGGATTTTGTTATCAACAGAGATTCACTACTGTAAAGATATCAATTCTCCCTAAATTAATATATGGTAATTAAATATAATGTTGACTACGGTACACACCAAGCACCCAAAATAGTGTCTAGCATAAGTAGTTGTTGAGCACCCACTCTTTGCTAGAAAATGGGGATACAATAATTAGAAAACAGACAGGAATACATGAATTACACCTTCTCATCCACAACACAGTACTTCTCTCCATTTATTCATATTCAGGTCATTCTTGTCCTTTGGTTAAAATTACAGTCTCCTTCATTATAGGGACCTTGAAGATTTCTTGTTTATTCCTCAGTATTTTAGCACTTTTGATACTATCTAAATAGGATAGTTTTTCTATTAGATTTTCAAACTGCTTGCTTTTGAAAATCTGCTTGTTTACTGCTTGCTTGTACACTGTATTTTCTCTCCAGCCATCTTACTGAACTCTTGTTAGTTCTGACACAAAACTCAAGAAGATTAACAGAAAAACTGCCATTTACAAATAAAAACTGTCTCTTTCCCTTCTCATACTTTATTTTTTCTTCTTATTCTCATTTCCTATTTTATTGCTTTGACCAACCCCTTCAGGCCAATACAGATGAAGAGCAATGACAGCAGACAACCTTCCCTTTTTCTAAAATTAAAAGCAGGTTTGGTATAATATTTGCTGTTGGTATCTGGAATATAGTTGTTTGGATATTCCTTGTTAAGAAAACTTCTTTCTAATTCTAATTAGTTTTGCTTTACCCATGTTTTCTATACCAGAAAAGACTAAAATTTTTAGGCTTCGTTTTCATTAATTTATAAATGTAACATAGAGCATTAACAGATTTTGTAAAATGGATCCAATGTATTTCTAGAATAAAATCTAGTCTGTCACAGTGTATTATGCTTTAATACACTACTGAATTTGATTTGTAAAATTAAAATTTTTTGTGTGAGAACAGTCTGTAATTTTATTTTATTATTATTATTTTTTTTGAGACCGAGTTTTGGTCTTGTCCAGGCTGGAGGGCAGTGGCGCAATCTCGGCTCACCGCAACCTCCGCCTCCCGGGTTCAAGTGATTCTCCTGCCTCAGCCTTCCTGAGTAGCTGGGATTACAGGCATGCACCACCAAACCCAGCTAATTCTGTATTTTTGGTAGAGACAGCGTTCCTCCATGTTGGTTAGGCTGGTCTCAAACTCCCAACCTCAGTGATCCTCCCACCTCAGCCTCCCAAAGTGCTGGGATTATAGGCATGGGCCACCGCGCCCAGCTGTAATTTTATTTTTTATGCACTTTACGCAGCTAGGTTATTAATAAAAGGCAAGGAAAGATGACAAGGGTAATAATCTATACACTATAGAAAGGAGAATAAAGTTATGACTATGTCTATTAATAGTGCAACTGTTACAATTATCAAAAATAAAGTTATGACATAAGTGAAATCTGCCATGATGACTCTAATAAATTTATGTTTAAAATCTGTAAAGTTTTCGTATTACAGGTTTTGAAAATAATTTATTTAGGAAAACTGGCACACATTTGCTTGTTTTATTACCTATAAACAACTAGGAGAATAAAAACTAACACTCAAACTTTTTTAAAAGCTTAATATATTTTAATAATTAAGTTAGTTATATTTACTTGTCATATGCCTTAAAAGAGCTTTAACTGGCTGATTCATCTATTCAAAGGCCCAAAACTATAAGGCCTGCCTGCATTATTTATTTCCCTACAAATGTGGAAATCTTATCAAAACGAAGGTATACTCATGTTGTTGAGCATATAAAACACCATCCCTGTCCCAGGAAAATAAAGGAAGACATTGAGTCTGTTTTGTAATTAATGAAAAAGAGGGATGTGCTAGAGACAACACAGTGAGTCAGTGGCAACCCCGGTGGCAACCCCAAAACTGGAACACTGAGATTGTGACCTCCAATGAGGCTTCTTCCCATGATATCACCATCACTGAGGTGGATGAACCTGAGATGTCACCATATCCCCTCACCTGCTTCTTCACTAAGACTGATGAATTCCAACAGAAACAACATCCTTTCACAGCTGTTTACTGTGAATACCCTCTCAAATTCATTCAGCTCTCTTTGTCTCAAAGAACACAGAATTTCAACATCCTTCCTCATTTATTCTCACAACAGCCTCACTGCGCAGCAGGGTTACACAGTCTGCAGGTGTGGAAACTGAGACAAAGTCACCATCTAGAGCCAATCAAACTTCTAGTCCTGTCCTTGCCTCCTTAAACTATGTCTGTACCTCTTTTTATAGTACTTTATTTATACCATACCTTGAGTTTTCCTAAATTTATGTAAAACAGAGAATAGTACTTATTTAATAAAACTGTTACGAAGATTCAATTAGCTAATACATATAAAAATAAGAACAGTGCCTATCACATTGAAAGTACACCATAAATATTAGCTATTTTTATTTTCACTCAAAATTGTCAGTATGTCCAAGGACTTTCCAGTCCAAAGCTTCTGACTGCTTTTTTCAATGGAGATGTGTCATAACTCCTAAGCCAATGAGGTCCAAAATGTATTTAACTCGCTCTCCAAACCTGCTCCTTCTTCTGGCTTCACCAGAAATATTGCCATGTTGCAAATCTGACTTTGATTCTTCAACTTTCCCTGCCTCCAATATCAAATCCATTGCTAAGTCTGATCAATTCTAGATATACTTGTTCTTTCCTCTCTGAAAGCACAGTCTCTGTAAACACCAATTACACTGGGATCATTAACATCTTTCTCAATAATTTTAAGAACCACTGAGACCAGTCTCCCTGTTTTTCTTTTTGTTTCTTCAATCCACTCTTCACACAGCTGCTAGAGTGATCTCCCTAAACGACAATTCTTATTTTACTCTGCTATTAAATTAGCAACCAAACTCTCATTCAGCCTTAATAGCAGAATAAAGCCTAAACTTCTTAACGGGTATGGAAAGGCTTCTGGACCCAAACTATCTTCCCATTCTTCTCACCCACAACATTTCAAAAAGGGACTACTTATGTTCTCTCAGAACACTGAACTCCTGTTTGGCTCCCTGTATTTTCCCATCTCCTTACTTTTGCTCAGACCCTACCCTCACTCAGAGGGGTCTTCTCTCCATCTCTGCCTATAAGTGCCATTCTTCAAATGCCATTTAGCCACATCTTACATTATGCCCAAAAAGTGCTTTCTCTATTCCCTTTATAGCTTCAGAGAATTTTATAGCTGGGATCACCTCATCTTACAAATAACCATGTCTGCAAATGCTAAAATCAAGTAATCAAGGTGACCGGCAGGTAGGCCTAAAATTTAGATCCAACTTCAAATCTTTTCCTAAACCATATCTGCCCCCTTTCATAGTATTTAATCACACTTTGTCTTGTATTTTAGTTATTTAAGTAATTATCTGTATGTTCATTCAATTGTGTGAAGCCTAAAGGCAAATGTATTTCAGATATACCAGTTCTATGAAATAGAATCTCAGACGTTTGTTGAACCTAATAAAAACTGCAACAAGAAATTCAGCAACTCAAGATTAACCCAGCTACATGGGGGGTGGCGGGGAACAAAAGACTGGTGGCCACAGGGCAGCTCCCCTCTGCCACCTCAGAGTAAATGTCACTTTAATATAAGTCCCTGAACATAGCTAATAATTTCTTCCTCTGAGGAAAATAACAGTTGCCACTCTCACAGGCATCTAAGTTTAAATGAAGCATTGCAGGTAAAACACTTAACATATGGCCAGGCGTGGTGGCTCATGCCTGTAATCCCAGCACTTTGGGAGGCCAAGGCGGGTAGATCACTAAGTCAGAAGATTGAAACTATCCTGGCTAAAACGGTGAAACCCCGTCTCTACTGAAAATACAAAAAATTAGCCGGGTGTGGTGGCGGGCGCCTGTAATCGCAGCTACTCGGGAGGCTGAGCGCAGAAGCGCTTGAACCCGGGAGGCAGAGGTTGCAATGAGCCAAGATCGCGCCACTGCACTCCAGCCTGGGCGACAGAGCGAGACTCTGTCTCGAAAACAACAACAACAAACAAAGAAAACACTTAACATAGTATATTAGTGCTGGCACATCATTTCTAGTCTTGGTCTTCCTCTCCTTTAATATAGCCTGTTCTACTACTTAGCCCTGCCATGGCACTCCTGTGCTTTAAAACCTTCCACCTCTTCCCACCATCTCCCTTATGGGATCAAGTCCAAACTGTTTGGTCTGGCCTTGTGGAAGCTGCTTCCAAGTCCTATCTCAGCCCAAGTTGCCTCTCCAGGCTCAGCACCTGCTGCTTCCCACCACCACCACTAGGGTCACATCAAACCGTACTTGGCTTCCTAAACACACAGATTCTGCTAGGCCTTCTCATTCTTTTGAGTTTTCACCCATAATACAGTGGAAAAGCACTGGTTTTAAAATCAGACCTGGGTTCACTTCCAGCTCTATTACTTACAAGCTCCATGACTTTAGGCAAATCATTTCTACTCTCGGGGCCTAGTTCCTTATTTATAACATGTTACGACCCATTGTGTATATATATATATCCTACCTTACAGTGTTGCTGGGAAGATTCAATGAATTAATGCACGGAAAGTAATTAGCATCCTGCTTGGCATCTAGAAGACTTGATCATGTTAGCTATAATTAGTAGGGTATGTTTCTATTTCACTTCTCACAGCACTAACTACATTGTACTGTGATGGCCTCTTTATGTGTCTGTCTCCCTACTGGATTGAAAGTCCATGAAAGCAGGAAGTATACCTCTTCCAGCATTGTGTGTACATGTTAATTACTCAAATGATATCTCCTGAATAAACGAATGCTTTAAGTGAGTCCTGTTACCAAACACCTTCCCATGGCTGCGAGTAGATGCACGCTCCAATATCGTCTCGTTTTCCCGCGGCCTCCTCGCCCCACTCTATGCACTCTGCACCGGTGATACCACTTTAAGGTAGTGACTGTCTCCCTCGACTGTGAGCCCCCAGGGTTCACATTGAGCCCCTATACTCACTTCGCATGCAAGTTTGAGGATTAAGCGACATAAGCTAAGTAAAATGACTGGTTGGTGCTTAATAAAATGCATCACTATTATTCACGGAAGGAGAAGCAGGTTGCCGTGGAAGGCGAAAGGGGGAGGATTCTAGAGTCATTGCGGGACGCAACAGGGTGGGGTAGAGAGGGGAGGCGACTCCCGAAGCTGCGGAGGGGACCTCCGGGGGTCGACCTGTATAGGTGTTGGAGGACTGGGGAGGGGGGCCCGGGGCCCAGGATCCGCAGAGCCTAAGCGGGGCTGGGCCCAGGCCCGAGAAGCCGGAGCCCCATGTCTCTCTTGCCTGTCCTCCGGACAGCCTCACCTCGTCTACTTTCAGCTCTTCTAGAGTGGGCAGCTCCACTATCCCCGGCATGACGGCTGCAGCCCCGACCCCGACGAGGAGCCCTCAGCCGCGTCTCCCCGGTCTCCTTGAACTCCCCTTTCGACCGCTGAGCGCCACACGGCGCCTGCGCATGCGCATACGGTAACACGCAGGCGCACTGCTCTGCCCACCCGCGAGCGAGGGAGCGTGCGCAATACCAAGAAGCTTGCCGCCTCCAGGGGGCGGGGCTTCTATTCGGCTCCGCCCACCCCTCCAGGTTGTCATAGTGATGCCGTCTCCACTGAGACTCCGGATCCTAACAGCTGGAAGCTAAAAACAGGCTCCATGGAGTACACAGGGAGCAAATATATCGGGGAATATGTAGATGGGAGGTAAGGGGCTCATTTGATTCACTTACTATACCTTGAATAGCTGTGACTGGAAAAAGACAGCTGTCTTTTTGCTTCTGCGAAACACCTTGTGCCAGGCACTTTCACAAACTTGCCAGAGTAATTTTCTCAAGGACCATATCTAATAAGCAGCAAAGCTGAGATGCATTCATTCCATATATACTTATATGTGTGTGTGCATTCACTGTGTGTGCGTGTGTGCTATCTGCCAGTTTTAGACATAGGAATAAGAATATTTAAAATGTCAAGATCCTTGCTCTTATGGAGTTTATAATCCAGTTGGAGATGTATTGCCAATAAACAAATAAGTGATAAAATAATTACAGATAGTGGTAAATGCTATGAAAGCAAACACGAAGATTGGGGAAGAGAGACTGTGGCTAATCTGAATCGAGACGGTCGCTTCCCTCCAGGAGTTTACAATCTAGAGATTATTATAGAGGATTATATACACAAATCACTGTAGTGGACTAGTAGTAAAAAACAATTCAACAGTTTTTTTTTCCTTCCTTCCCTTCCTTCCTTCCTTCCTTCCTTCCTTCCTTCCTTCCTTCCTTCCCTCCCTCCCTCCTTCCCTCCCTCCCTCCTTCCTTTCTCCATTCCCTCCCTCCCTCCCTCCTTCCTTTCTCTCTCTCTCTCTCTCCCCCCCTCTCTCGTTTTTGTGGGGTTTTTTGTTTGTTTGTTTGTTTGTTTTCAGACAAGATCTCACTCTGTTGCCCTGGCTGGAGTGCAGTGGCCTGTTCACTGCTTACTGCAGCCTCGACCCCCTAGACTCAAACAATCTTCCCGCCTCAGCCTCCCAAGTAGCTGGGACTGTGGGTGTGCACCACTACCCCAGCTAATTTTTCAATGCCTTTTGTAGAGATGGCGTCTTGCTATGTTGTCCAAGCTGGTCTCGTACTCCTGGGCTCAAGTAATCCTCTTGCATGAGCCACTGTGCCCAGCAATTTAACAATGTTGAGTGGCTACCAAGTACCAGGCCCTGGAATTGACTCTGGGCACAATCCCTGTCCTCAGAAAGTTCATTCAAACATGATGGGACAAGTAGACATAACTGATAACTGTGATTCAGTGTGGTAAGAGCTGTGGTAAAGAGAAGCAGAGGAAACACAGAGGTGGCCACTCTTTCTTGCCAGCCACCCTGGATGAAGAAAGTGGAATCTCTGTTTTTATAGCTGAGGAAACCAAGGCTGGACGATATGAAGTGGTTTGCCAAACCAGTGCTAGTTGTGGGGACTGTGAAACACTCCCACCTTGGGGCCCCGTATTCACAAGTTGGTGGAATTCCAGGCCATTTTGGATTAATAAGAAAGAGGGATCTGTGGTCTGGGCAGGGATAGGAGGTAGATTCCTAGAGAAGGTGGTAGGAATGCTATGGGATGCTATCTCTAATCCTTACATCAGTCTTTCAAGGAAGATGTTATTATCTTTCCAGGTAAGAAAGGTGACCTTTACAGGGCTTGAGACACTTATCCTACTCAGCAGGTAAGTGGCAGAGATGCCTTGGTGTGTACCCTCTCTCACTACTCAGTGAGATAGTTCAGGCTGACCTTGCAAATAAAGGAACAGAAGTTAAGAGAAGCAAAATGACTTGCCCACCATTATGGATACACAGCTAGGAAGTAATGGAGTCAGGATTTGAACCCAATCCTCTGTACAAACCACATTCTTACTTTTCACAAGGCCTTGTTACAGTGAAGGTGGTAGAATTTTGGCAGATAGAGATGCGGTATTGGGCATTTTAGGTACAACAAGTTGAGAAACTCCATTAATTTTCAATGGGCTGTGTATGTGCGAGAGAGAAACACACAGACAAGGCAAAAGAAGGAAGGCTTTCAACCATTTGCCTTTGGCCTTCTGTGCATTTTCATTGGGTATGTCGAGTCAGCCATTTCCATGCTTTTGTCCCTAGGAATTTGGGTTTTGCTTGAGGTTGTTTGGTACCTCTGTAACCACGAAAAGGATTTCCAGACCTGAACAGGGCTTCCCAACTTCCCATAACTAGCAAGAAGTCAGCAGTTTTTCGTTTGTTATACTTCTTTTCATAAGTGGAACATGTGTTGTTCTGTATTGATTTTGTATTTTTAACAACAGTTAACTAGAGTTCTATTTGGGGCGTCTCAAATTTCAGCATGTAACGAGAGAGACAACATAGTAGAGGTAAAAAGGTTTCAACATCAGACAGGTCTGGGCTCAAGTCTGCCACTTGCTTGTTGTACACTTAGTTAACCATCCATACGTCAGTTTCCTCATCTGTAAAATGGGAAAGCAATGCACATTCAGCAGTAGTATTCCAAAGAATAAGTAATGATCATATATGGATGTTATTTACATACGGTAGGTACTCAATAGCTTTTTTTTTAATTTAGGGAGGGGATATTTTCCTCTTGGCGTTTAAATGAATATAGTAACTTCTCTATATAGTAGGAAGTTGATATTTAACGTTTGGTTTAAAAAGTTTATGTAGACTCTCCACGGCTGATAGGAACATCAAATGGTACGACTGCTTTGGAAAAGTTTGGCAGTTTCTTAAAAAGTTAAACAGCCATTCCACTCATAAGTATTTACCCCAGAAATGAAAGTGTATATCTATACAAAGACATGTATACAAGTACTCATAGCAGCCTTATTTATAACAACCAAAACTAGAAACAAACCCAAATGTCATCAACAGAGGAATGAAGAAACTAACTGTGATATATCCATTCATTGGAATACTACTCAGCAATAAAAAAGAGTGAACTACTGGTACACAGAACAACAAGAATGAATCTCAAAAAATTACGTTAAGTGAAACAAGCCAGACAGAAAAAGAGTAGATACTGTATGATTCCATTTATGTAAAATTCTAGAAAATGCAAATCTATGGTGATAGAAGGTAGATCAGTAGTCACCTAGAGATGAGGATTGTGGGCAGGGGCAAAGAGGAAGTGTTATGGAAAGAAACTTTTGTGGGGAATAGATATGTTGTCTTGATTGTGATGATGGTTTCCCAGGTGATGTCAAAACATATCAAATTGTACACTTTAAATATGTGGCTTATTGTATGTCAATTACACTTTAATAAATCTACTTTTAAAAAATCTTAAAAGAGACATGATTTCCCTGTACCACGTGTGAATATTTAAAAAATAAAAAGTTAATGTAGGATCTGTCTGACCTCAATATTATGGTTTCTTTGGAGTAGTTGCACAATTGAGTTCTAGATAACTCCACTCCAAAGCACCACAAGGTAAGTGCCAGAAGACACCTACAGACACGGGGGAGGAAGGGATGCCCATAGCATTTATGTAGCAACTACTGTGCTCTGGGTGGCTTTGCCTGCATTTTCTCTTCACAGGGACTCTTTGAGATAGATATCATTATCCTGTTTTACAGATGGGAAAAGTAAGGCTGGGAGTAATTACATAACTTGCCCAAAGTCACCCAGTTAGCACTTGGCAAAGCAGGTATTTTTTTTTTTTTTTTTTTTTTTTTGAGACGGAGTCTCGCTCTGTCGCCCAGGCTGGAGTGCAGTGGCCGGATCTCAGCTCATTGCAAGCTCCGCCTCCCGGGTTCCGCCATTCTCCTGCCTCAGCCTCCCGAGTAGCTGGGACCACAGGCGCCGCCACCTCGCCCGGCTAGTTTTTTGTATTTTTTTTTTAGTAGAGACGGGGTTTCACCGTGTTAGCCAGGATGGTCTCGATCTCCTGACCTCGTGATCCGCCCGTCTCAGCCTCCCAAAGTGCTGGGATTACAGGCTTGAGCCAC